>NC_042494.1:64890703-64924374 GCF_005508785.2 Acyrthosiphon pisum
ATGTATATAGGAAATAAGTAGGTTAAAATAAATATTAATAACTTGATTTTAGTTTATCTTATGTATTTCTGTTCGATATCCATACCTTGATGATCTTAGATTATACTTTATATTCAACAATTATTTGACAAAATATACTTACGAATTTACAACAGTACCTATCAGACTACCAGTTCTTGTGTTCATTCATTTGATTCAAAATGGTCCTATTTGGGTTTCTATTGATGAATCTACTGACTAAGTCAGTGTTAAGACCAAATCGCTGTACATTTAATTTTGAAAATTTAAAACAATATATGGTTTGTCATTGTTTCACTTTAAATTGATTAAACATCAATTGTATTTCAATTTAACAACATTTTTTTTTACTATTGCATATTTTTTTAATTTTTTACCACAAAATATTATATTTTTTAAATTGAATTAATTAGACATAAAAAACAATAAATTGTACCCGTTATTCAAAAATTATTTAGAATTGTATTTTAATTTAAAACTTTAACATATTTTTTAAATTTTTCGTAGTACATATTTTTATTTTATACTACATATTTTGGCAATTTTAATTACATAGATATGTACATATTTTTGGTTTTTTATTACATATAAATCCCAGCCCTAGTTATAATGATATTTAAGTATTTAACGTTATAATATGTTAATTGTTTACGCACTACACACATAATACCTATTGTTAATAAATAATAATAATAATTAATATGTTATCTTTACAACTTAATATCACCATCGTCCGAAAACTGCGATACACGGACTTTTTAATTCCACCTCGCGCGAAACATCGTTAAGTATCCACTGTACCTACGATATATTGTCAGGCCAAAAATGCCTTGAAAAAATGCAAAAATTGTGTAAAAAATCTAAAAAAAATTACTTCAGGAAATTACCAAGAAATTTAAATTAACTCATGTCATCGTTGGTATAGGGTTCGTTTGACATTTTATATTTTAGAATCAAAAACCTAATGACAAACTCTATCTTTTTCTCTATCAAACGAAGTAGGTAATTGTGAATTATTAATTTAAGTTGTATATACGCATCCGGTTAAAAAAATAAATACATATTTAAGACGAGATTAAATGAATATACAAATGCATAAGACAAAACGTCATACATATTTTTCTTTTTTAGTTTCTAAGTACAAGATGCCCGTACCTATCTAATACAAATACATACGTTATACATACATACATACATACATACACATATACATAAATACATACGTTATACATACATACATACATACATACATACATACATAAAATGTAAAAAATTAAAATTACCTTAAATATATGAAATGTGTATACAAAAAAATGCGAAATAAAAATTACTTTTTATTCTGAATCATTTTACATATTATAGTAGTGAAATAAAATGTTTTAGTTCGGTTCGCATTTTGTAGCATTTGTAGAAAAAAGAATGCAAAAATGATGAAAATCCTATCCGTCTATACCTACATTATTACTATGTTCAAGAGAACGTGATTTAAATCGCTAACGCTGGGAATTCTGAAATATTGACGATAATATTCCATCCCCGTGGCCACGCGCGTACGCGTGCTGTACGGGATGGGTGGGTCACGTATGTGGGTGGCATTGGTCCATTATTAATCGGTCGATGTGTTACGCAGTATCATCGCAAATCGCGCAAATCCAGTGTATTACGTCTCGATTATTGAAACGGCTAAAATGTATACATAAACGGTCGGTGTATATGTCTTTACACGGCGGTATGGCCCGACTATTGGACCGTGGCACGCGTGATAAATGTCCGACGAGTAATCGCAATAAATACACACTTTGAAACAAGAGACTTATATATTTTTATTACTGACGAAATCGAAACGGTATGTAATCAATATTAATCGTCAATTGCCGCTATAAAAACATATATTCCGTTTAGTATTCGAATTGTGCGTATTAAAGTTACCGTAAAAACGCTGATAAGCCGTAATTACGCTAATGTTTATTACTGCAGCCCATTAAAAGTTTCCGTAGAGGTTAACTTTTTAATTAACTTAAATTTATCGTCTGTACGCTTTAGCGCATTAATTGTTAAAAACTATTGTGGCGATTCCGAATTCGTCCTTGTACCTATATATTGTATACATCGAAAACCGTCCTTATATAACACTAAACCAAAGACCAATATTGGCAGGTAAACGGCCAAACAACAACCAACTACAGCCACAATTACGTGGCCTCATAATTTATCTGATTGCGATTTATTATATTAGGTGTAGTTGAAAGGGACAAATAACTGTGTATAACTTACGAGTATTACGACATAATTTCTAACGTAAACATTGTTGAAGTAGGTACACGCGTAAATATTGAAATAAGTTATAATAAACGGAAATGCTTTTGTGTAAAGTCACGTGTATTATGGGTGTATAATGTGTACAGGAATTTATGAATATTAATGTTCATTGTGTGGGCGGAAAACTGACAAACGATGTTCAAAAGTCGTGGTGATCAAAACCTATCGTAGCTTGATTTTATATCTAGAGACATTCGACGGAATCACCAACAAAAGTTTCATTATTTTTATGAAGGGTCGTAATGAAATATGTCAAAGTGTTTTAAAAAGGACGGTTGACATTTTTCATCGTCATAGATGCGTAGCGTTAATGTTTAAACTATAATGATTACCTTGTATAAGATATAGAAATTTGTGAGTAATATAATATTAGGTCTAAGTATAATAATATACGTATGTTATATAAATGAAAGTCCGTAAGACAAAGCTATTTTGTTGATGATAATTAATAATTGGTTAGGATTTTGATTACTTTGCGAAATTAATTTTTATGGACCAATACAGGATAATCAAGTATACCTCCTAATATTGTAGTTGGTCATAATAAAACTATCGTGTTCTTACATCAAATTACGAAACGAACGTAGGAAATTTATATTTCTTTTCTTTCGACGAAATAATAATAACTTGCCTGCAGCAGTTCAATATATTTTACGGTATTTTTTTTATTTCATTTTTTTTTTATCGGAATTCAATGTTTATTATTAAATTATTTACACGTGACCCGGTACAAAATATTTATTTATAAATTACAATAACATAAAATAACATAGTTTGTGTACGTCGGGCGGGCCAAATGGATTTATTCGCACCGCGACACAAGGCACACGCACACTATAACAGGCAAAAGAATGGAAAGATAATTTTCAACAATCCTCAATTTCTAACACCTAAACTATCATATTTGAATGCAATATTTTTGCGAAAAATTTGTGCACATCACTGAAGTGCCATTCGTGTAAAACGATGCAATGATTTTCAGAATTTGTGTAGAATTCATGTTGTTGAAAAAAAAAATTGTAATTATTACAGTATTATTCTCATTTTTACTAAAAAAATTATGTTCACCTCCGGCGGCGACAGAACGAATTCAAATTTTCGTTATTTTTCATTTGCGGCCAATAATATCGATTTGAATTTTTACTCTGAGCAGAGTGCTGACTGCAAACAGCTACGTGCGTGGCAAAGTGGCAATATTTTGAAAAATTATGATCGAATCCCCTCCAGGCTGACGAGGAAAAACGCACACAGGAATTGCGCACTTATTGTTTGCGAAAAAATACAATATGAAAATACACGCGTTCGTTGATGGGGAGGGGGGGCGGGCTGGGGAAACGCGCCATATATGCCTTGACGTAAAACAATAGATGCTGCGCAGATCGTCGTCGTCGTCACACCAATCGCCACCGCCGCTTCAACCTATCAGCTGCCATCAGCTGTATACATATTATAATAATTCATATTGTTTTAACTATGACAATGTACTTTTAGGTTATGTCATATAGCCGTCCCACAGAATATTTCACAAATATCTTCGGCACGTGTCCCGCCACAACTTATAGAGAGATGGTATCCTACCCACTATTATATATATCATACTATACCCACGCATAACGAAGTTATCGATTCTTGCGTAGGGTATAAGTATTTATGTCTACAAGTCCGCGGGATTGTTGGAGGGGGGGCAGACGGTTTTAAAATTTTTACTTCGTTCGAGAGTGCACCACCTATTATATATAAATATATTTTATATTCATATGAGGACCGTCGCTGAAAGCAAATCGACGTTCATCATATAATATTATATAATAGGTCTATACTCATTATCGTAGATTTGTTTTCCTATTACACTAAAGTAAATTTGATGCTGCTTCACCACCGGTCACAGTTGCAAACTATACTTGCAGTGTATTGACAAGTTTTGCTTACGTTAAAAATTAGGTACAACACGCAACTCTGTTAATGAATTAAGGCATATGCCATTGCGAGGTTATTGGCCGCCCATTAAATTATTTACAATACATAACATACATCTACTCGTATTTACAGTTGGCTATTTAAATGTTTACATTGTTTTACTTAAGTTAAGGTCTGGAGTCTGGACACGTTTTTAACATTATATTTATATTAGGTGTGTATTTATATGTATTATGTATATAGATTTGAAAATGAGAATATGCCTATAAAATATTTAAAATCATAAAACCATAATGTATAGTATGTATATACACTCGAGTCTTGATATACCTCTAATCTCAACGGGGATAAAAATAAATTTGACTTATGATTATGTATTTTCCTTGTTAAATACCTAAAATATAACTTAAAATATGTACTTCAGGGGCAAGAAAAAACTTAGAGTTATGAAGGTTTTCTAATTTCAAGCTATTGCAACTAGACTGTATACACAATTTTCTAAATGGACATCAATCATCAATTGACATAATATATATAGGGTGTTACAGAAAAGCTGTGTCGCTGTGATAGTGAAATCGAATTTTTCAAGAAATGAATATCCATTTCATGAACATCGATCATAACCTGGAAGTTGTTTTATAGGTTTATGTAATTTAATCCATTTCGTCAAATGGAAACCATTATTTTATACTAATCGTAATTATTTTTTAATATGCCGTTCATTGCAATGACCATGGTTGTCTATTTAGTAAATTTGCGTTTTTGGGAACAAAAAAGTAATTTTTAGTATTTTTTTTTTACGTTATTGTTTGTATTTTTATTTTTTCTCATACAGTCGTCCGATCTATATAGACCTATTGGGTCAGAAGCTCATTAAATATATATATTTTTTTTTATAGTACCTATTCACTATTTCAGTGAATACAGTTTGTATTAAATTACTATTTTTATTCATTTGGGTTTCTCAATATTATAAATTCTTAATAGGATTGTGTTTTGTAATTATTTCCATTTTTTTTCGTACACCAGTAATTTTATTAATGTATATTATAATATTTTAGAACATACGTATCGGTACGATACACAGTGCTGCAGTTGCATAACATCGCAATTATATATAATTATACAGTATATATATACAGTATACTGTTGTTATTGGTCAAGTAAGTTTTTACAGTTTGTACGCGTAAAAATGTGGAACGGACATCAGTTTAAGAATTATTTACGTACTTTTCACCACGTGTACCTACATAAATTATTTAAAACATTATTTTCTAAATCGAATATACGCGTTGTACACGTTTTACAGTGTCAAATAAGTCGACGTCACGTTTTACCGTATTTGCATTCCAGTCGTTGAAACAATATAGGTACCTATATATACGAAAAATAAAATGGAGGAATTAATATATTTAGTAAATTATTATTACTGGCATTCACATTTCATTTGTCAAATGTAATTATATACAACTATACCATAGTGACTACTGTAAAATTGGAACAGTAGGTACATAGTAATATATAAATGTATATGAGTAGGTATATATATATATGTATTTATGTACCTATGTATGTATACAGTATACACCACTAAAAGTAAATAAATAGATGTAATTGAGTAAAACGGGTGATGTATAGCGTGACATATAGTGCTACGTCGTTTAGTCAAAGCTGTTAAAATAATTTTAAACGCTCAGTCAAATGATTAAAAGTCGTTGAAATTTTTAATAAAGTAGTCAGCGAAATGTAATTATATATAATTTTCTAAAGTTACGATGAATTATATTATTCGTGTTTCGTTTTGTACTGTAAGGTTTCGACTATAACTTTATAAGCGTAATTAACTCATGTCTGCCAATTAAAAAAAAAATGAACGATCCATTGATGGGAAATTTTATAATGTACTCACTTATACATGGATATTGATTACTGGTATGCAGCACAATATTTAGACACGTCAAAACCATAATTTAGGTATAAATAAGTATATAATATGGGAAACCGATAGTTGACGTCGACTTAATGGGTCTTAGGAACTGTCAGAAGTGATTATGAATGATTAAAGCACGCGTACGTAACTTAAATAAAAATAAGGGTGCAATCGTTTCCCTTAAACATAATTTTAAACTTGATAAGTTATTAATACAGACATTTGAGAAAGGACCGACAAAAGACGAATTAATTAACGTACATTGCTTATTAAAGTGATTTGGATGTATAATGAAAAGTGAGATCGAACGTGAAGCACGATATTGTACGTTGTATCTGTGTGTGTACAGTAATAATATAATATATTTACTTATATAAAACGGGAAAAATGTTACGAGTTAAAATTACAATTACAATTACTCTCCATCACTGTTTCCTCTGGTTATACAACTGTGCAAGAGTGAATTTTAAATGTAGCAAATTAAAATAATGCGAAAACGTGGTCTACGAGCATTTTGAAAATATTATTAAATAATTAATAAACGATTATACATCAAAATAATCAAACATCAAACATATTATAATATGCGTTACAAACGGTTAATGCGGTAAATTGACAATCCATTTTTGCCCGTGAAAATTGTAAGGATGTAAACGATGTATAAACGTACATAAGATACTTATAAAAGGTTATACTTCAGTTTTTTTTAAAGGTAAACTTTATTTTCTACTTAATAAACTTGATTGTATGTAATTATTGTACAAGTACGTATTCATGTAAAACGTGCCGGAAAAGATTACATTTTGTCAAATTATGTGCGCGAGTAAACAAAATAAAAAACATAATACAGTTTGTAATCTTAATTAATAAAAGTATTACGCAGTTTAATAGTAGGTGCTATGTGTATAAATTATTTACGCCAAATAAAAATACTGTAATTATTTATTTATCAAAACTATTTAAAAGTCTATGGGAATCGATATTAAAAAATTGTAGTAACGTTAAAATTAATAATTATCGAGTTCAGCGCATAAATCCAAGTAATAGTAAAACTCTATGTATCCTACTATATTGAAGTTTTAAAATTGATGAATTATATACGTCAGGACATTTTTCTTGATTTAATATTTCTAGGTACAGCAGGTAATAGTTATCAATTATTTATGTTTATAAAGAAATCGCATGATTTTGTTCGTGGATATCAAAAAAGGTATAGGTACCTACTATTCTTTTTTATAGGAGGGTACATTTAAAATTTTATAAACGTTGAAGATAATGAGTGATTATACGCAAATATATAATAGTTTTTATATTTATATTCATTGATAAATTATTTTATTAATATTTTAAAATTTTGTAATTATTTATCATGACTATAACATTTTTCTATTGTTTTTGCTAAACATACAGAGTGATCCATTTGATTTAGGCCACTCATTATTACATACAACACAAACGTTTTTGAACGTACTTCTTTTGCATAATTTTAAATCATTAAAAAATAACATTTTTAGAAAAATGTATATTTTTACCATTTTTTTAAAAAGTTTTTTACTTTTTTGAACGACAATAACTTACATTTTTAATTTCCTATTCCGAAGCAAAATATTATTCAGAGTATTTAAATCTATAAAAATCATATTTGAGAAATGTTATTTGTTAGAAGTCTTTAAAATTTTAAAGATTAGATGAACCGAGTAGGTATAGTAGCAAGCATTATGTGGATTATACACCCGTACAATACACCACTCCGCTATTCAAAACTTTAAATACACAACTCTTAAACTACTTGTCTAAAATTCGATTTTATGCATAGATCTACCCCAAAAATATTACGCTTAAAAATAAGAATTTAAAAATGCATGTTGTCATTAAAAAAAGAGAGCCATAGCGGGACACCTGGCTGATGTGATACGTCGAAATTATTTTGTTTAGTAACTATGCACAAAAATGGAAAAGATGGTTTATTAAAGGAAATAAACATGGAATAATCAAAAAAAACATTTAGATTTTTTAAGAAAGATTATTCTTTATTTTAAAGGTGTATTACATGTTTCACGCGTGGTGACATTGGAATGCCAAACAGCCGGTCCCTGCACTGCCCCCATAGACGATTCTCATCAAAAATAAAATTTTAAAAATGAAAACGATAAAATTAGTAATAAATATAGTTAACTTACTGTAGTGTATTTTTTTAACAACTTAAAATTATGTAAAAATATACCTTTATAAAACTCTAATAGTTTTTGAAATAAGGATTATCTCACGTTAAATGGATCACCGTCGGTGTTCCGGTATAAATATATAATAGGTAGATATACGCATATTCATAATATTCTAATTTGATTATATTAGTGCTAACGCTAACGATAAAATGATCTCGTCTTTCAACTTTATTGTTTATTTATTATGATTATGGTAACCACTAACCATAGCACAATACTAAATGCCGTTCCTCATCAATCATAGTGATCGGACTTCCATAGCATTAACCCACCATTAGATTCGTTTTGAATGCTGAAGAGGCCAAAACCACCTCTCACGTCAGAGTTGTCGCAAATCTTTTAAACACATTAATCCCTATATAATCTAAACATATTTTGGTTTTTATTTTTTTTATCATTAAGTATGCAATTTAAATTTTATATTTTCGTATTTATATTTTTGTATTCTGGTTTCTGAGCGGACAGATTAATGTATTGGTTTTACAATAAATTATGTGTATTTTTTTTGTCTATCATCATTTTTTGAAGCACTAAAATGTTTCAATCTTTAACTTTGTCACTGAATGACGGTGGTCCTTGGTTACAAATTGAATTTAGTAGTTTGTACTGAGAGGGGGGGGGGGGATTAAAAGTAATTACCGGTGCTTTTAAAAATCATCGGGAAAAACTAGAATATTTACACTATACCTACCAGTTTTTGACAAAATAGATCTTGTTTTATTATATAAATATTTATACAATAATTTTCTATTTTAAATTAAGGCCATTGGACCCCCCCCTACTATCATGCCGTTCCGTCTTGTATACTTATACTCTCCCATATTATTTATTGTAATATATTATTACAGATTGTAGGTATATATTCTTGTTTTCTAATAAAAAAAAAGAAACAATCATTTTCTAGATAATTTCAAAATATTTTGGTGTTTTTTTAGCAGTTTATAGAAATTTGACATTTTTATAAGCGTTTTAAGTTCAAATTTTGACAAAACCGGATATTTAAACGCAAAATAACATTTTTTCCTTTAGTTATTTTGTTGAAATTAAAAATATATTAATAGCAGGAACTTGAAACTTTTCGCCATTCCTTTTATTATTATTTTCTACACACAATAACATTTTCAATATATTAAAACTAAATTTAAACTATTTTTACCACGGGCCTATTTACACACTATTCGTTGATATTGACTTAATATAACTTTATAAGTAATAACAATAATTTAATAATATTATGTGCGATGATTTTGGCAAAAATTAGTTAAACTTACACCTACCGCATTATTAGTAGTACCTATAGTACAACTAATATAATTAAATGATAGAATATCCTTAGAAATGGATTTTCGCTATCCCCTCAGTTTTTTGTATGCAATGATTTATTATAAATTGAAGTTAAATTAAACAGATCTTTGAAAAACGCCTGTTCAAAAACGAGGTACACTTGATACTTATATACTATACAAAACAGCGGGTTTCCCTGTTTTTTTAAAATGTAATTTACTGTAATAAGTAGGAATATTTTAACATTTTGGCAGTATTATACATTCATACTTTTGTAACCGTACACTTGGTGAGTACTTGTACAGTATACTGCTTGTTCAACTGTCAAATTTAACTTTGGACTATTTGAACAACATGCCATTAGTGCACAGTGCATACATTAACTAAATCAAACAATTTGGAAGAAATCTGTGTCTGCGAATGCAAACTGTACTTTTGTTTCCGTTTAACAGGAACTTGATGATATAGGTATACGATTAATTTACTTGAGCAATTACCCAATGACAACTAATGTATAAGTATTATAGTGTTTAACAGACGTTCAAGAATCAAACACTCAATAATTTGCTCGTTTACATTAATTAGTTATAATGGAGGTACCTACATATTTATTTTAAAGCAAAAAATAAATATAATATGTAGTGAACGTAATTTACATCCTACGCCTTATATATTTGTTTTATTAATCTAACAAATAAAATATTATATGTTTTGGTATTGTTTAATAAAAATATTCAAACGTTATGCATAATATTCTACTCATTTCACAATCTGAATGTTTTCGCATAATTTTACAAACGTTGTTTAATATTTATACATACCTACAAGTGTAATTGATCGAGTGGACTCGAATAGAATTTTTTTTTCATTTAACGAATACGAATTACTATTTTAATTAAAATTATAATCTTGGTCAAATTGCGGTCTGTTAATTTATCGTGTTTAAATTAGTTACGAGCTATTATTGTATACCTATGTACAATGACGTACATCATAATATGACGGACATTGGTTGCGTCGCATGTTATGCGGATAAGTCGATTAAAATTAACCACCTTTTTTTTTCGATGGGATACGTTGTATTTAAATTAAAGGCAGTGTGGATTTTTTTTTGTACACATACTGCTTATCTGCTTTAGACCGAACAAAAATATGAATATATCCGTACGGAAAGTGTATAATATAAAGCCATGGGGTTTTATTCATAGCGTATAATATAATATTGTATATATACTTATATAGGTACCACTAAATCCCACCGTTCCCGATCCCCCGTGTACCAGATAGTTTGGGTGTTTACTTTTTCGTCAGTAGCCTGCGATAATGGCTTAACGCTTGATATGCTATACGGTCCTGGAGGTGTTTTTCGCACAAGCATATTTTGTTTAAATATGTTGATTGTTATTTGATATTAGTTAGAGCCTAATTAATATTGATATCGCGGTTGAAATTTGAATAGATTATTAGTATTTATTTATTTTTCATATTGTAAGGGTGTTTTACATACAAATAATAATAATAATAGTTATAGATATTGACTGTGATTTTCAACAAAATATCGGTAGACCAAATTATTATTATTGCTTCAGTTAAAATGCACACATTGTATAATGTATTCGCGGGACAAATCAATTTATATTATGAAATCGAATGAATTAAAATTTAAATCAATGACCTATATACCTATATTGTTAGATTGTTAGGAACTTAAAACTTAAACTTTTTATTTTATTTTATAAATTTGCCTGAACTACTATAAGTCATTGGTGTCTTAATTGTTTACGTTAAATATATTTACTTTATTTATTGACTTTTTTTTAATGGACTTTTCGCAAGTATTTTATAAAAATGTATGTTCCTCATGCAGTTGTTATTTACATACTTATATATAAAAGAACAGAAGTTTTATGTTCCGTTTTCTGGCAGGGCACTTTAATATTTTCTGATCGTTTTTTCTCAAAGTTGTTCCAAGCACCTCCTCCAATGGTATAATGGCACCTTTTTTTCCCCATATTGTAATATTATAGCCAAATACTGGGTATATATTTTGTATTGATGGTACCATGTTAAAATAAGATTTTACTAAATTTAGTTCTATATCTGATGTATTTGTGCACAATAATATAAAATAAAATTAGAGTTAGATTTGAAAACCTGAACAAATTATACGTCAATACATCAGAAAATATAACTCTCAATGAGGCTTACACTTAAGTTTTAAAGGACATCACAAAACTAAAAACACGTTTACTTAGATTTAAAGAATGTCATCATCTGATAAATATGGTGTGGGTTTCACTCTTTAAAAATAATTATTCAATGAGATACAGGCGTTTGTAATAATTATGAGTGTGACGTCATCGAGCCGAACGGTGGCGTATGTTTTACGTATAAAAGTGTCTAGATTAATACAACGATTTGAATCGTTAAATTTTCTTATTTTTTTTGTGTTTATGACACTGGTGACCAGGTTATAGTTTTGATATACTTTCTAGTTTTTTTCATAGTAGTTTAAACTATTATAGTACATTTCTTTAAAAAGTCTCGAACTCAGTAATTTTACTTAGGTAATTATAATTTATAATATGTATACAATAGGCAATAACAAGATATATTAAATTTTAAATCTCATTATCGTCTTAAGCATTAAAATATACTTAGGGTTATGAAAAAAAAAATTCTGAAATATTATCGTATGTTACATTGTTATTAAAATCATTGTTCAAATCAAATTACTTTTACATGTAAAACATGGACAGCTGCTCACTCGTCGGCTCTATGACGTCACGCGGTTATTCATCAACTCTCATTATCTCGTCGAATAATTATTTTTTAATTTGAAGTTTTTGTACTACCATACTACATCAATAAGTTAAAATGAAAAATAAATGTAGTGTTGTGGTGTCCTTTAAAATATAAAATAAGAAATTTGAAATTATAGTTAGTTAAATTAAATAGTGACTGCTGGTCTAGTTTGAATATAAGTATAGATAATAGATTATATAACACAATATGTATGAATATTTTTGCAACACCAATAAATTAGAATAATTTCAATTAATAAAAAGTAAATGTCTAAAAAAATTTAAATTTTTAGTAATATACATGATATATTTTTAATTAATTCTATGACTTACCACCCCAATTCTGTGAAAATTTGTTAAATTGTTTTATTATTTTTATATCATGTACAGTGTATACGCCATCGCTTATTATACCATATTTCAGAAATTAGTAATCACTCCCATTACCCATTGTTAGAACATTTATATTAAATTAAGACGACTACGATTGTCTGTTATATTGTGTTTGGCACATAAATCTGCTGCACTACCCGTCCGTTTTGCGCTTTTCAAGACGGAATGACAAACGACCCCGAAACGGCCATAAAACAATACAACAAAGATTTTATGTACAACGGGAGTTCGCACAAATGACCGTCGTCATCGTCTTGGTCGAGTTCGAATAATATTATATACTTCAGCGAACCATATACACATAGAAATCAGTTGTTAATTTAACTTTTATATAAATTGTTGAACAACTAAATTTTAAATCATGTGTTGAGGATAGTTAAGGTAACACTAGTGAGTAACTGAATTACCATTTTAGTTCAACAATACATATTGTTGTTCAAATAGTAAAAAAATGATATTGGTTTATTAATTTATATGTAGTTAAAACAACATTTATTTGCAGTCAAATTGAAGATAATAAGTTGTACATACTGCATTTATTTAAAACAACACCAGTTGTATTTACGACTTGGTGTTAAAATCATATACAAATATTCGTGTGTTTAATTATGGTTAAAACAACACCAATTTATTGCTAAATAAAGATACAATTACATCACTTTAACACCATGAATCTTAATTTAACCACTGTAACTTTTAATTTCACCTAACTAGGTACCTACTTAGATCTCCATTTAGTAGTTAAATAATACAATTTAAGAGCAACTCGTGATACAGCGGTAACTTTATTTCTAAACTATAGCTATAACCGTTAAATAATTACTATATACCTATAGGCTATAACTTATCTTTTACTACTTGACGAATCGATTCAGACTGGTGTGAAATATCGGGTGACACTAATTATGAGTTATAAGACTACGCGCATAGTGTAGAATTTACGTATGTGATGGCCGGTCACTGTTTTGATACATCGCATAAATCAAACACAAACCTTCGGCTGAAATAATATCACAGGGTTGAATATTAGAGGTAGGTTTGTGAAAAAATAAACAACCTTTGTTGACCGGCCTTTTTAGAAATTACGAATTGGCAGCGTCCGATGCCCCCGCTCAGCCAGAGGCTTGAATAATTTATATCGTCGTATTTTCCTATATTCGACATGTTTTATTACATGTTTTTTCCCACGCTTTACGCTCGGACCTTTGTGCCGTAGAAGTAAATGAATCGTTTCACATGGGTGACCTCATGGAGGGCACTTACTGCTCGCGGATATTCAGCAACTGCGACAAGAAGAGGTGCGTGCTGCAGTCACCCAACTACCCTGGGCTGTATCCACGAAACTTGACTTGCTACTACGCGATCAGGCAACACACGATACCGTACGGCCAACAGGCGCTAATATCCATCACGCAGCCATACAGCCGTCTAGTGTCGATCAAAACGGATCGGACGAATCCCGAAGGAGCTGACCCGAAGCCCGTCGAACGGAAGGTATGGATAGCCGTGTAGGTCATCGCTGTAGGGCCATGACCTAACCATATTTGTGTGTCATTGGGTTTTATCGGGTCTCAGTATATATTATTACTTACGTAAATAATATTATATTGTCATGATAATATTATGATCACGACGATCACTGACAAGAAACAATCTATGCGATAACATCGATATATTTACGTCGTATTTTGTTGTTGACGCTCATCGAAACAAACGAAATAGTTTTAATATGCAATCGACCTATTAATATGATTTCATATTTAATTTTAAAATATTTTCACATTTAATGTGATTTCGACCACATAGGTATCGATTTCATCGCATGCAAGGCACTCCGTGTAATTGGGTTCATTAGACGCCACTGCCAGAACTTAAGCTCTAAGAAATGTCTTCTCTCATTATATAACGCGCTAGTCAGGTCTTTACTTGAATATGGCTCTTTAAATTGTTTGGTCCCCACATAACAAAAAAGATATTTTACGACTTGATAAAGTCCAAAATCGTTTTCTTGGCTTCCCAGGTAGCTGTCTTAACATTACTCACCCCCCTGCACGATTATGGGCCTATTAATGCGATACTGAAACTGGAACCACTATCAGAGCGCCGTAATAAATTCTCTATTAACTTTACTACCAAATTATTAGAAGGGCTCATTGATGCCCCCCGTCTACTAGAACAACTCAGCATTCGTATTCCTGGCAATACTAGGTCACAAGATTTTTTTTACCAGCCAATATGCAAAACGAATTTTGTTAAAAATTCCCCAATCATAAAAATGATGTCCATTACCAATAATAGTAGATCTCTAGTACCAAGGCCACATTAATGTTTGTATAGTTTTATATTATTAGTTTGTTACTTTATTATTACTATCATCAATTTATTATATTTAGTTCATCTATATACATATAATATGTCCTATTATATATCTTGCTTGTAAAAAGCCGAATGGCGTTAATTCATATAAATAAAAAAAATTAAAATATCTTCCGATATGAATCGACCGGTTTCGTACCTATTCAATTATGTTACACTCGATTACATTTTTTTGGTTTGGGAGTTCCAAATTGGGACATTTTATCGTTTTACCGTGAAGTTTTTGTCGTACAAAAATCAGTCTCTTATATATTAAATTTCGTATCCCCTACATAGTCGGAAATTGAAAGAACTTGCGTCATAACTCATAATATATTATTCTAAATCACTAGGTATGTTTAGCGTATTCGTTATAATAACCTATATATCTATATATTTAAATCTACATAATTCAATAAAGGAAAATATACATTTTTTAAATTGTGTGGAATATAATATTACGTATAAGTGGGCCTTTCGTTTATAAGACAACGTTTTAAAAATAAAATTAGGTTTTAACTTTAATGATTTATATTTAAATTCAAACAAAAGTGTTCAATTTCACCAACTATAATACTACATTTTCTGACCTTGTTATTTTCACGCTAAATCCATTTTGAGTTAATTAACTCGAGGTACAAAACAGTTTCCAGCTAAATATTGTTATAGCAATTAATAAACCTATATAAGGCTGTTTCCCGATGGAACCCTTTTAATAATAAATTACTCGGTATAAATAATTTTATGCTAAACTGCTGAAAAATTAAACTTTGTGCGCTTCGTGTGATATATAGTGTACTTTTAGCAAAATCCTCAAAAAAGGAATATTGAAACAAAATAATAGAACCGGAAGTTAACTATAGTAAACCTTACTGCCTTGTATTTCAGAACTTTTTATCTGATGAGTAATGATCAATAAAATTCATTTGAAATATCAGCTATATCTTAAAGTGTTTAATGTATTATGATTTATTACACAAACAAAATATAGGTATTTCAATTTTGCTTATGTTTTTCTAATTAAATAAAATTAAATAAAAAGAAATCTGTACAGGACTGGAGCAAGTGCGACAATGTACCAGATTTTGTGACCGTTTATGATGGATACACAACTAGAGATCCGATTTTGTTGAGATTCTGCGGATCCGGTGAAACTGTGCCCGTGACTACGTCTAGTGGGCCTGAACTGTTAGTTCAGTTTTCTACGTCACCATATGGCACTCTGATGTATCCGTTCGGTCCACTTCACGGATTTCAACTTCAAGTACAAGTGAGTACACATTTCAATGACTTTATATTAACGCTAATTTCTGACGAACATTATGCAGTCCACTATGAGTACAATAATAATCTGACGTATTCATTTATTATACATACTGGTATTTTGATCTATATTTTTTGTTATCAAGATATACACACACTTGCATTTCAATTACTCACCTGCCTACCTACATTATAATTATATAATTATTTTTGCTATAAATATTATTCACATGCCCTCAATATACTTAAATCAAAAAATATAATTACGATCATTGTTGATTATACTTGATATCAAAATTAAACCAAAAGTTTGAATACCAATTGTCGTTTGAAAGTTTGAAACTTATTTATTTTAAATATTCGAGCCGATTTTACCCTATTCGTGCCAACATTGCATTTAAATTCACAACAATGAATTTTGTCATAATAGGTATAATAGTTAATAATATATGACGCTATAAATTCGGTAAAGTTGATACAATTGACTTGTTTATATAATTATATCTGATTGAATTCTTATGTGTTTCATCTAAACTTTTTAAACAATAGAATACAAAATATATAAATCCTATATTCGCATACATCGTTATAATATATTTTACGTTTCATAACGTATTAGGTACTTATTAAGCGAATTTATAAGTTTCATACGAAGTAAATACATGGAATATCTTACAAAAAATATTTTAGGTATAAGTGATGGTCTAGACTAGCTGATATATTATTTCAAATATTCAATTTTTAAAATAATAATTGAGTAAAAATGTTGATCAATATTACGCTTAAAATACGTATATTGTAAAAAAAAAAAATAATATTAAAGATAATATAGTAACGAAAAATGTGATAAATATTATTTTGTTAATAAATGTAAACGGTACGTGTACTTATGAAGTATTGGATTTATAAGTTTAAGTGGAAATACACTCTCTACTCAAGAAGTTACACGTATTCTATGTATTAAAATTCCTGAACAATAATATAATAAAATTATAAAATCACTTTAGTCTTAAAGTTTAAACTTCAAAGTAAACAGAACTCATAATTAGTTTTATCGGTATCTACACAACTGCGAGGCCAGTCAAGCGACGCGTGGCAAATTTGCTAATAGTTTAATAATGATTAAATATAGGCTTGATTACACGATTATTGATACTATTCTCGCGCATCGAAAACCATTTAAACGACTTTAATTCTGTTTTATCTGATAGGATATTATTGTTACGAGTTTTTATCATACATTTTCCTTTTAAAGATTAAATTCCTGTTCACCGTGCATAGAAAAAACGATTTCAAACGTCGCGCCGTAGTTTGAGTGGCTTCACGAAATCGAAATAAATACGCGTTTACGGTTTGGCGTGAAATATATCGAAATCGGTGAAACCGGGATAATTGACTCCAGTGATATTTCACCCCTTTTATTTTAAATTTGTTGAAGGTTCGTGTAGTAGCGCCAATGACTATAACGAGCACCACGAGAAAAGTGTACAACTGTATAATGACGTGCAGTATAATTGTGTCAAAACGATTTTACATTCACATTGACCAAGACGTGGTATCGGGTGGCAAGCGTGGTCTGCTTCTGTTGTGAATTGGTTTAAAAATTGATTTTCATCACATTACAATACATACGTCATTATATCTAGTTTTCAATAATATTACACTTATATATATATATATATTTATTTATATAGTGTACATACATATTATTATATTCATAATATTTTATAATAATAAAATATTACTGTGACTGTTGGGAAGTATTTATTTTTGAAACGCACAATTCTTCTAAAATATCATAATCATAATTAATATTAAGTTTTATATTAAATTGTAGTCCATATACTTTCGACCAGGCTTTTCCTTTTTTCTTACCAGCTTGGAGACTATTTTTCAGGTATCTCTTAAACCATTATAATATTATAAATTTAAATAATTTGTAATAATACATTATGTATGTAGCATTCATCGGCCACATTGTGGCCTAAATTTTAACTTTATATAAATATAATAATATAATACATTTTTCCAACGACATTTTATTTAATTACTCAACATTGTATATTATATTATGCTGCTTTAGAGAGTACTAATAAACTGATGTAATAATATTCGTAATTATTTATACGTCAAGTTATTTCAATAATAATATGCATATTGAATTATTGTCACACGGCGTATCAGTTAGACTATTCAGGTACACACATTATACACCGTCAGTGTCGTATTCGTATTCCCAGTATTTTAATATTTTAAATATTTTTCAAGTGTGGTTTGTTACATATTATGTGGAAATACGTTATAGATAAGTAGGTAAGTGTATAGTGGGAGGAACCATGTAGGAGGTAACATAACCCTTAACCTATAACGGTAAGGCGAAATATTGTTGTTTGGTATACGTAATGGACATGACGACTAAATTCAATTTTTTGTACCTAATTAAGATTAAAGTAATTGGCAACTATATAGTTTTTGTTTGATGAAAAGCAACATAGTAATTTAATTAAGAACCGTATTGAATTTTATCATCAATAAATCGTGTTTATTTTAAAGCCACTATTATAAGCCAGTACTAATAGTATGTTTTTAAAAACAAAAATAAAACACGAAGACCTTACTGTGTATGAAAACACGTGATAACTTTTCCATTAGAATATTTATACAAACGGAAAATCCAACTTATTACAAAAATCAATTTCCGCTCATCGGTAGACATCCTATACGCTGTTGGTGTACTAGTATATTTACATATTGTAGTGTGTATTCAAATTAAGGATATTTCAATAGATGTTTGACCAAGCGATAACATTTACAACACGAAATGTTTTATTTTGCTTTTTGAGATGGGGATCTTCCCGTTAGACCGTATAGGCATATTATGAAAATACTTTTCAAAAAAAAAAAGAATACAAACAAACCTTTCAAGCGCAGTTCACGCTTGAATAGTAAATGATGTGGATCCAAGTAAACCAAGATAGGACTCTACATTATGTAAATACGGTTGTCGTCTTCCAAAATGCACGTATACCTATCAAAAAGGTGAATGTTGAGTTTAAAACGAGACCGTGAAATTTATCTCGACGAATAAAAATAACTATTACAAAATTGAAACAATACTTTCCTCGTAGATTGCTTGTGCGGCGTGATTAATGTTGAAATTAAAAAAAAAAATTATAACGCAATTGCGTCCATTCAGAGTAAATGTTTGAGTTTTTAATAACAAAGAGTTGTGGCCGTTTCAGGTACTCCACTGCTAAGTAATTTATACAACTTATCACAACTTAAATAAACCACGTTGGTTCTATAAAACAACCTATAGGTATATTTTAATCTGATAATTAAATAATGTTTTTTTGAACTAACTATTTAATTAAGTTTGTTTAAAAATAAAGAAATATTTTTATCTAAAACAAAATTTACTACGCACAATATTATTATAATACTTAATATTATATATACATACTGGCATGGCAAAGTTTTCAAATCGTGCGTATTGTTATAGAGCCCAAAAAGACCATAATCCTTTGAAAATGATATTAATCTACTATTGAAGTTGAAATATAATATGTAAATTATATGAATATATTATACTAGGTAGGTATACTACGTTAAATGATAATACAATAAAGTATTAAGTATAATTGATTAATATATTTTAAAGACGCTCTAATAATATTTTCTGAACTTTAATAAAAAGTAATGAAAGTACCTACATTTTAAGAATTAATTAAATATATATCATAAATTTCACGAATTTTTTTCGTGAAGGTTTAGTTACTCAACTTTCTCAAAGTTCCATTTGTATTAATTTTTTAATCTATAGACTGCGCTACATAGACTTTCCCGTCCTAAAAATTATGCAAGTACGAAATAAGTAGAAAAAAAATACTTACAATACACATCATTATAAAATTTATACCTCCGCTCAAAATGCATAACAATCATGAGTAACGACTAAAAGAAAATAATGATACATTTAATGAATTATTTGCAAGACTGCTGATAAAAAGTAGAATTTGAAATATTTTTTTTTCGAATAAAAGTTGTGCTCTATGGTGTTGGTGTATTTAGGTGTAAACTATCTAAAAATCGTATTTATAAAAACAGAAAAATATGTCATAAATCTATGTATACAGTTTAGATGTATAACTTGATCATCCATTATGGTTCGAATAACTTATCCGTTAAAGAATTAAACCACTTGAAAATAAATGTATGATAGGTATCACTTGAATATAAGAATGAGATGACCAACAAACGGTTTCAAACAATAAAGTTAATTAATTTTACAATGGAGGTACCTATTGGAACATTCAATATATTATGAAACATGATCGTTATTGGTTATTAATTATTATATTATGTATCTAGTAAACAATGAAATGTTAATCAATGGAACAATGCGATGCATTCGTATTTCAATTACATCAAAAATGGAAATATTTATTTTTAATATCTAATATAATGCAAAATGTAGAATAGGTACCTATAATATAATGTACAAACGTATAGTCAAACATTATTTTATTAATTATTTCTATCAAACAGCGTTCAATCAAAAATAATTACATATTTTGATGTAGGTAGTAATCAAGTGAATAGAAATATAGAGTAACAGTAATTAAACTAGTACTTACAAAATGAAAAAGTTTTAAAAACTAAGGAAAATAAATAATTTCATGATGCTATAAATCCTAAAAAAAATGTATTTCAAATGTTGTATGACGTAAGTATTTAAAATACAGTTTTATTTTATAAAGAGATCGGACAAATGATTAGCATATACTATTATTTTTATCATACACGCAAACATTAATTAAAAAATGTAAAAATAAACTGAAATTGGGAGAAAAAAAATAGTGTAATTTTATTTCATGTTTGGGGCTTTGGTGTTTAATATACGCAATGCTTTGGTTATTTAGGTACACTTTGTGGATATCGAATCGATCAAGTACACCAAGAACAAACGGTGTGAATTCTGGATACGGAACACTGGCCGTGGTTGGTTGCACGCGCCTTACCACTCTTTGCCGGAGAACACGACGTGCTGGTATCATCTACAAGCCACCCCGGCCGGTGTCGCGGCTGCCGGATATCCGGTGGATCGTGAATCCGGCTCCGGTCCCAGGTACAAGGTATGGGTATCCGTACTCAAGTTCTACGTGACGGGCCCTCAGACCCGGGACTGTACGACCAACCTGATGGTGTGGGACGGAAACTCTTCCTGTCATCCATTCTGGTGAGTTGAACTGTTTGTTATATTTTTATATCATATTATTTATTCTTTCATATTATACAAGTATTCGTTTACGACCTGCGTGCAGTCGTGTACGTACACAATAATGTAATCATATGACGCTTGCCCTTAATCTCTATTGTGATATTATATGAGTGTTTGTGACGTGATGTACGATTGCCTATTCTTTAATAATACCATATTATGTATAATCGTTCAGTGATTCGAGAAACGCCTCGTCGTCCGAGTACCAGCACAACAACAGCATGCTGTTGGCCAACTACTGTCCCGGCCAAACGCCAAGGTCTTGCGATCATTTCCTGTTGACCCGGCAACAGCGTCCGTGCACGCTATCCGAGAGTTTCCTGTCCACATCCCGGTCGCTCACTGTCCAGTTGAACATACAGCACGCCACGGCTCTCAGGTAAGACATTTATCTTTTATTCGATAAACACATATTATAATAAACACATGCGTATATAAATATATAAAGTGAACAAGCTACGTTTTTATCGATGGATTGATGAGTGTCTTAGACCATTTGCTTTTGTAGTAAAATGTCTACGCACGGTCAGTTGGCAGTGGTGATGGTGGTAGTAACAGTGGTTATAGTGTTGTACAGTAGGGGGTAGAAGGGGCTAACGACCGTTTTGACGCCATCATTATTTTCCACAGACCGGTATCGTTTAAAGCTCTGTACGAATTCGTCGACCTGCACCAGGACGGAAGCTCGTGGCCCGAAACCGGAAGTATGTGTTCCAGGATTTTCCGAAGGCCCACGCACTCGCCTTCTAGTACAATAGCCATCCGTTCACCGAAAAACGTATTCTTTTACGGAAGAGGAGGCAATAAAAATTTAAGGTAAACTTAATGCTTAATATTACATTCACGTACTATAAATTATATATGTAGCGGGTAGACCGGTTATACCATATACGAATAGATGTAGGTATATAATATACTTAGGTGCGCAATTGTATTCAATAATACCACCCTACGCATGAACAATAGGTACCTAAATTATATCATTGTTAGTCTTATATCGTCCAAGTCCATACAATACGAATAGTTTACCCCGTTTACTCTATCTGAAACTCGAAAATTTATTGGTTTATCTGACAAGAGGTTTTATTGTTCGAGTTTCAACTTTAGATATTTTTATCAATGTTACCATCCCGCACACCCATACATTTGGAATATTTATCGGATATATTATGTATTTTATTTAGACTGTTTTCACGACCGTAAAACAAATGTCCAAAAGTGAACAATAATCTTTTACCTAATATAATATATTTTATTTTAAACACATCACTTAAATAAATGTATGTTTTCTCTGTTCTTGTTTGAACAACTGTAATCGTATATTCATATTGTTTGCATTCATGCTAATGTATTTTAACTTACAGTCGCAAATATTTATTTTGCATTCCATTAACGTTCAAAAATTCCCGGTAAGTTGTCTTTAAACGGGGTTAAGCTGGAATAGTAAATAACGCTTGTTAGTCTTCACTTTTATTTTTGTCTACATTTTATATAATATAATAGATCCATTATATTTTGCGTATAAAAAAATTGTACGTTTTAAAATCACAAATTACACTGCCTGGCTGCCTATAATTGATTTCAAACGATTAAAAACTGATTACACTACAAAAATTTCATTGACACAAATACAAACACATCGATATTGTAACGATGTGGGTCATTGTTCTTAACTTTTTTTTATGCCGTTTTAAAGTTGCGTATTCAGACTGGAAGGACAGCCCGGCGATGTGGCTAAGGTGACAATACTTACGATCGGCTCGGGAGATCGGAGTTGTTATAGCCGTTTGAACAAAGACCGAGGTACTTTACAGTGCGTGGGTGACATCGGATCGTCTCTGAGTGTTTTGGACGAGGTAAACGGCCCGAAGACCATGCTGGTGCCAAGGCACTGTTTGTGTTCGACCAACACGTCCCTGTTGCCGTACACGTTCGTCACGTTGGGCTCGAAGGCTTCGATGGTGTGGGATGTGTTCAACATGAACTCCACCGAAGACTTCCGACTCCACTACTTCGAGGCCACCGTGCAGTTCGTCAGGAGAGAGGTGGTGCCGAAACGATGTGAGGTGAAGAGCAATTTGCTGACCGGGCCTGGCGGCCATTTCACATTCCACTCGCATCACAACGTAAGTACCAGTACAATGATGCACCCATGACTGCAGTAATGCAGTAATGCACTCTAAAACCTTTTTAATGTATCATAATACCTATTTTATTCTTCGCTTCGTCTCTACATACCTATATTATTGTATTTTCGAGTACTCGAGCGTTGTCGACTTATATAATATTACATTTCGCGACAACAATAATAATATCATAATTTTTATCGTTTCTCAGACCACGTGCGAATCCCACTTCGTCATACTCACCCAGCAAAAGTACACCAACAGTTATCTGTACGCCAAGTTGCCCGGATTGGCGATGCCGGACTCGTCGCACGCGGTGCCCAACAATACCCAACACGTGCACTGCCCGACCAACAATCGGTTCATAGTACACGCCGGCGACACGGTCCACACAGTCGTCTGTCCGGACCCGTATTACACAGTCGAGGTTTGTCACCTAAATATTTCTATATTTAATATCATATTATTATTATAAAATATTTATAGCTGATAATCCTGCACGGTATACTCATCGCGGTGTTATAATAACAATAATGATAATAAAAAAAATGACATACGTAGGACGCGGCAGTGGGTTCTGACGAGTACATTTTGACGTGAGTTCGTGAACCGAGCATATTAGAGTCAAAGTATATTTTATTTACGGAAAAAGATGATATTTCAATTTAATTGTTACAAACGATTAAGTTAGTTCAATTACATCAGTTAAATGGCCCGTTTCATTATTTACATTAATCCCAACGGGAATATTGACCTTGTGTCGAAAATTTCATTTTACGGTTATTAGATATTAACGTGGTAACGACAAATGCGCGCGGTACACAACCAGGGCAAAGTTTTCACTAGACAACGATTACTAATAACGTAAAACTATGTAAGTATTATTATTATTATTATCACGAAATGTAATCGAGCAACAATTAATCGTTCCATCTGATCTAAGTCAGTAAGTGATCACACCGCTCCTTATAACTCACCGTGACCCACTGCCTCAGTGCCACGCCCAATTTATTGATAATCTAATCTAATCGTTTACGAGCTTAGGAAATGGAAAGTACAGATTACAATATCTTTCGATATATTCCAATAATAAGTTAAAGATAGTTTCAAATTATCAATAATTTTTGGAAAGTGAAGTAAAAATTATGAATTATATTTTAAATTGGCGTGTCACTGATATAATGTGCGCGTGTTACTCCGTGACATGCGTGACATAAGTTCACCATCCCTGCCCTATAGCATAATATCAACGTCAAAGTCCGAGAGAACCGAAAATTCATTATCACCGCCTATGCATTGTATGTGTGGCAGGTGTTTTCGGATGGATGGCACACCAGAGACGTCATGTCGAATTCTTCTCGAGACATCGTCATCGAGTTCATTCCAATCGATCCGGGCTCGTACACAGTGTCTTGGATACAACTCTCGTCCAGGTATGGTTCATTCTTGCATCCTCTAAACCGAAACCAATTACGGGCATTAGTTAAGTATACTTAATCCTCGTTGTCGTTAAACAGTAGCTATAAGACTTTAACATAATTTCGTGTTTGCCGCAAAATACGGATTCTTGACTTAAGACCCACGTTAAACTATAAACTAATATCATAATAAATTACAACTTACGACTTATTAATTTTGTATTATATATTACGCGTTCACCCCGGGCTATGGCACAAAAACCAACACAAGGTAATAGTGAAACGGATGTTATTTCAACAAGTGTATTATATTTCGTGCATATTTTTTAACAGAAAATTAATTTAACGGGAAAATTATTTTGACACGTGTACAGAAACTATAGATATACAATACCTAGCCGTTCACAAACAATGTTTCGGAAAAATAACGCTTTTCTTAAAAAATTTTTTCCGTTTAATTTTCATGTGCGTTTTTAATAATATTTAGATAATAATTTAGTTGAAAGAAAATAGAGAAATATAGTTTACACAAAATAATAACCTAACCTACTCGATTGATGTAATGAAATATGCCGCACGCTGGTTGTGAAACGTATCAAAATACCTCATGAATTACTAACTAACTCTAATTGGGACCTAGGGACTCGTTTGCCTAGGTTGTTAAAAAATTATTCCGGCAAGCACTATACCTCTCAAGGGTACATAATAAATAATATACAGTGTTTCCGCATTATAACATAAAGGCGGCCTGTAAAAAATAATAATAAATAAATCTCAGTTAAGCAATCAAAAATATTTTGCTTGTTACTATAATGTTGTTGCTAGACAACAAATTTGTCATTGCATTATAAGATATTACGAAATAACTAAGAGCTTATAAATAATATATGGTCAAGTTAGTATATACACTTAAATATGGTTACCTGATAAACGGAAGTGTACACGTCACGTATTTCATCTTTATCTGTAATTTTAGTATTTTACGCTCTGCGCACCGCATCGATTTCGACAGAAGTGCAAAATATATATTATATTGTGTCTACAATAATATACAGAATGGGGTTTAGAGAGACTTAGTCAACCTCAAAAATGTAAAAAAAAGAAATCTGCTATTTGTGCAGTGCAATTGACTCGTACATTATGGATATAACAAAGTCTGCAGTATACCCTTATATGATACTATTCGTATCGTATTTACTATTTCCTATGTACGAAAGGCATAAAGTGACAATTTTTTTTCTCTTAAAAATGTAGTTTTATTTTTACCGTAAAATAAAATACGACAATGAAATCCGAAACAGTATGTTTAAATAACGACATGATCCCTACTGCAAACACGACTGCAATGAACCAGTAATAGAAAATCACGAGTAAAATTATAAATATTATAACTAGTACCTCTTAACTCTTAGGCTTTATTAGACGTTTTGATTTTGAGCAAGTTATGAGCATTTTAAAATTGTTTTGTACATTTTTAAATACGTTATTAGATAATTTAATATTATTAAGTTATTATTAATGTTATGAAGTGTTTATAAATAAAAAAAAATGTCTTAAAAACTTAAAAATTTTGAATAATGCAAAACAAAAATTAAATTTTTTATTCCTTGATATATGAAACAAATGTTGTACTTGGAAAGCATTGTTTTAGGACACTTAAAAAATGCTATTTGCGTTGGAATCCGCTACAAACTATAATAACATAGTTCAAAATTAAAATATCAAACAAATCCTACGTGAACCTCCTCATATATTATTTAATATTTTTACCTTGAAATCTGATGATTGACCATAATTCACTCCAATACATAACAAAGTAAAATACTTTTAATTAAACGTACGATTGCATTTAGTAATACGGATAGATACTAATACATGCGTGTTTATAATAAAACATGTGCTCTCTTGTTTTTGCCATGCGATAACGTGACCGAAGGTGATATTGACCCCCCCCCCCCCTGGAGCACAGCCCCATAGTTTATAATAAATAAAAATTATTTCATATATTGTTATATACATAGGTATAAAATGTATAGCACATGGAATTACCTACTCCTCGTATTCCCTACTTTTTCATCTAATCCAGCGTAATCAAAGGGAAAAAAGTGAGATGCGCACCTCTATATAATATTGTTATATTATAATATGCAAAATAATTTCGTTTCCTCCCGCCCTTTGGACTTGTCCTCAAGAACCGCCATACTCAATTGGTATCGTATATCGTTCAACCTTTTTGTGTTTTTTTTTTTTTTGAAACGAAAATAGGATCCGAGCAGACGGGCCGTACTGCCACAGCCAGTGCCCTGAGCTGGACGCGTGCATCAACGAGTCGCTGTGGTGCGATGGCGTGGAACACTGTCCGTCCGGTTACGATGAATCGTTCGGGTACTGCATGCACCTTCTCTATACGCACCTGGTGTACAGCATCGCCCTGACCGTGGCCATCATCATCGTGGCCGTGTCGTCGGGGCTCACCATCCTGTGGTTCCGGCGGTTCCGCTCGGCGTCGTCAGCGGCGGCCGGATGCCGAAGCCCGTCCGCCAAGTCCGCGGAGACGGAAGCGGTCGTGTCGGCGCGCGACGTGGTTTACTGACATAAGGTCAACGACGTAGTGCACTACGTCGAATACGATCGCGTCACCACCGTCTGATCGGCAGCAGGCGATTGACTCGAACGAGAAATCACCGTCGTCGTCATTATCATCATCATCATCATCACTACGCGCGTGCCTCTTATTATGCATAACAATTTTGTAGCTCCCCTAACTTATACCATTGACGCGGCGTTATTCCCGGTCTACACGTGGCCAGTATTCCATCCTAGGGTGGTTTAATATAGGGTGAAGTGTTTGTTTTTTTTGGCTATAGTGACCCCCCCTCCCCCGCCACCGGACTGGCTTGAAATTCTTAGCATCGTGTAAATCGGTCTAGCTTGTGCCAAGTCAGGATAATAGTAAGCCAGGATAATCATCGGAAGTACTATTACCATCATTCTAGCCTAGCTTTAAATACTAGCCCCTCGTGTGGACCGGGCATTAAGGAGAGACATTTTTTTTTTTTTTTTTATGCGTTTTGAGGGAACAAAATTTGATCCGAAAACGTCTATTGTGGGCACAGCACATTTACTATACACGTGTATAAATTTTAGGAGGTGTGGTGTGCAGTGGTACAGCGTTTTCGCTGCGAAAGAGTTGGTGATTTACACGGCCATCGAATACTGTAATCGTAGACCGAAACGCCGCCGACGTATCGAATATTTTTGTTGAAAAAAAAACATTATGTCACGCGTCGTGTGGAAAAGACTTTTGGTTTGAGGGCGTGCGACTGATGTTGTACGTATATTCTTTATTATTATTATTTTCTCTCTCTCTCACTCTCTCTTTCTTTTCGTCCAAATCACATGGTTCACAGAATTCGGGCAACGGAGTGCCAACGCCTCCTCATGTCTCACCCCGCCCAAAGCCAATATCAGCCCTGACCAGCGGGGCGTGAAATCGACGTTATTGCTCGGTCCAAACATATATTATCTGACCCGACCTAGTTAATTCTTTTTACGCCACAGGCACCGCCACCACCACCACCGCCACCATCGTTCGGTGGTCGCCAAAATTCGGTCGTAATTTTCTGACTTGTAAAAACAAAATATCCGAACCGTGCAATATCGTTGGTTATTATGTACACCGCTCGCTCTTTTCAGACGGTGGGTAAGAGGGTTTGGGGCGAGGGTGTAAATCTCTATACGGCGGCAGATTTGTTTCGCTCTTTTGCACGAAAGTCCAATATTATCACACAAACATAATATGCGGACGTACGTGGATAAGCTAATGTAACGCGATAATCACATACCGGATACGTTATGATATAATACATTATATCTATGAAGGTACAACTTCCACTTGTTTTACGACCTCCAAGGTTTATATCCCAACGGAACTATATACCTAACCGTACTTCAGAGTAATAATAATGACGTACATTATTATACGTTGAGTGATTTCTTTCATCACAAAACAGTCATTTTCTCGGCGAATATTTTGTTTTTTTATTTTTTTTTATACCTATTTATATAATATTATAATATCTGTTAAATATTTTAACCTACAATATATAGGTACATTTTAAACATCATATTCAACCCAATCAAAATATTTTTCCGATTATTATAAAAATTTAATTTCAAACCAGCCGAATAGACGCAATATTATAATAGCATTTTATTTGCAGAAGAGCTGAGTGGGTGCACTTCTCCGCTCATCTAATCTTTAAATAGGTAATCTTATAAGTATTTCAAGTTTTGTTCGTGGTTCGAAGTTCGATTTGTATGATATGTATAAACACATTTTGCTTCAGAGTATGGAGTTAAAATGTACGGGGTAATATTTCCGAAATTAAAAAAATTATACCGATTATACTAATATAGTGTTTAACGACTTCTAATTATCAATGTAATATAATAATTTCAAAAATACGTACGTTTACCAAATGACTGACATTTTTTTGATTAAAAAAATAATCACCTATATAATATAATATGATACACTATATTGTGTATATTAATTATATAAATACGTCAAAGGAACAACCGTTTACGCTTTTTCGATTGAACATACACCAGCTATATATATGTAACCTCCTCTGCATTTTGTCCTCTATATAACGTACACATTATATTTCGTGTTTCATTTGGACTGAGTCGCAAAGAGTTCTTAATTGAAAACCTTTGAACAGCTCACGTATAAGAGAGTCTATATTACTACCGGCTGTAGAGAATATCGGGAAGATTTACTAATTTATAAAATAGCGGTGTAATTGAATCTCCACATTAGATACCCCCCTCCCAAGCGTTTTAAATTAATTAGTAAATAGTACATGGGTATTATTATTTTCTGTACATATGTATAGTGTAGGAGTAGCCTACATATGGGTCACGTATAATAGCCATTATAGGTACATTCATGATGTATACAGAGTGGTTCACGAAACATAGTTATTTTTTAAAAGTAGGTACTTTAACATAAACATCATATTTTCACATACTTAGATTTCAATTAGATAGGAGGTAGACGGTACCCACATTTTGTGATGGTACACACTATTTGTTTTTCAAACGAGAACCGCCTTTTTTATCATGTAAATTGTCAGTCTGAAGATTTTTGAAAATGTTTATGCATCTAAATCGAAATTAAAAGCTACGTAATATAGTTTTTGAGTAGTTAAACTTTAAGCGTGGCGCGGTCCGTAGTCCGTACACTCAACTGCGAAAACGCTCTGAGTGTACGTATTGGCCGGTGTTGCAAGCTCTCGGATGGGTGACCACCCGGGACTTTAGCAACAAATCCTTGCCACACATACAAACGTGTTTTAACCAACCGTTCCTCCCACTACAAACAACCCACAAACAAAAACAACTAATGGCCATAGTTTCCGGGTTAAGCTCAAAAAAAAAAAACTTTATGTACTAAAGAACGAGGAAAATAATAAATCATCTACTTAAAAATTTTACATAAAAAGGGTCGTTCTCATTTGTAAAAATGCAGTTTTTACCGTGACAGGAAAATCCTTGAAATGCATAAAATATTCCATATTTATGTTTTCCGAACAGCGTAGGTACTAATGTATTATCTAATACTTGCACAAGATTATAACTTTTAACTATAAGCAATGAATTCCCCGTCGTTGAAATCCATTTGCCACTTCTCAGTTTTCTCTTGTTTTGGATGGAATTTATTATGATTATTGTTTTGTTAAACTCTGCAAAGACAGCAAGTAAATACATTCATATCGTTGAGGATGTTACATAATATACTTTTACGAGGCATACAAGTATTTAGATAACTTTGTTGTTAAATAGTTTTTAAGGACGTCAAAGAAAAAGCTGTATTGTTATTACAGGCAAAAGAAAAAATTATTAACAATATTAATTATTCGTTTAATGGTACACTTAATTCTTACAAAGTTTTTTTTTCTAATAAATAATTGCCTTTAAAATCTGTTCAGTTGTGTATAGTAATTACACAATAGTAATACGTATATTAAATTACTTTTTTTCAAAGTTTTTCGTGTAATTATCAATCCCATTTTTTTGTCTTCGTTTCAGTGTATCTGTAAGTATATATATATTTACTTAACATATTTTGTCCAACACTCCAACGAACTCTAGTCGGGTGTTTGGCGAGTTTATTGAGATTTATTTTGTTTTTGTAATTCCCACTAATGGATTTCTAAAATCTATCGATTGTGCATTATACTTCAAAGGCGATTAGGATAAATAGAAAGTTATGTTAGGTACACATAAAGTGTTCAGTATATTGTATATACCTATGTATAATACTATAATGCAGATATGTATGTGTACCAAATCCAACAAACGAATTAGGCAAAAAGGAATAAAATGTTTAATACAACAATATGAAGAGGACACTAAATGTACAAGTGGAAATCGATCTGGAATAAATAGACCGACGACCGTAACCGTATTATGTAGTCATGGTTTTACTCTTTTAAGACATTTCGAGGTATTGAATAAACGACCAATGGAAGTAGTTGTACCTACATACGATATGTATAACTTAAAAGGATTGAGGGTTTACGAAAGATCGAAAAGATTGAAACGATACGGTACCACTATCAAAAAGTAAATCCGGCTTTCTGTTTCATATAATATTATAACATGACAAGATAATGATATTATAAACGTATAAAATAATTAAGTTTTTTCTACGTCATAAATAAGTTATATAATATCTAAGCAATGTATTTTGATAAGCAATTAGACACAATTAAACTAGTCGTAAACAGTTTATTCTTCTTTTTATTTTTTTTTTTCGTTACGAATTTTTGACATAAATTAGAAAGTTACTTATACATAGTTATACAATTTTACTGTAGATGAATATACATAACGTATAGTTACGATATTTATTATTTAACAATAACAACCGATTATTATTATTATACACACGCACATTACAATATATTTGAGAGGATGTCAGCGCTCTGTTTGTTTTCCTTCTTTCTCTCTGACACTCAAGTGAAACATAGAAAATTTGCGTTTAGCATAACCAATGGTGTGTTCTTAACCCTAATATTAGAGTGAATTAACCTTTTGCAGTTAAACTTTAAGTTAAGAAGGATTATCTATGTTTGTACGTTGACATTTTTACAATATTTTAATTTTTGACTACGATAATTTATGGACGTTTTTTAATTTTTATATTTTACATACCTATTATACCTACCTATACTCACAAGTTGTATAAAAATTGAAATATCGTAAAAATCTGACCAAAAAACTCAGATAATGTTCCCAACTTTAAATTGAATCGTTCTATCTAATATTAAAGCTTACAATAACGTAATTCAAGATTGGTTTGACCGATTAACTAAAAAAATAAATATTACTTTATCACGTGTGAGTCAGAGATAGGAGAAAACAAATAGTGCTTTGACATCCTGTTGATAATTTTATACATAATAATTTATAATGTTTTGTGTACCTATATGTTATCCATTATATTATAATAATATATTGTTATCGGACTTTTTCGTTAACAACATAGGTAATATTTATTTTTAGGTATTTTTTACCTATACCTAGTTAAATATCAGGGTAAAAAATATTGATTTCATGTTTAATATTATATTTTATCATATATCTACCTAAAAATACTATTGTGGGCTAGATCGTCAAAATTATTTTATAAGTGCCTAACACCATTGTTTCATGACGATTAATATATTAAATAGTACTTACCTATATATCATATTATAATTTATAATCGATTTGCTTATTGTACGTGACACATACTCGTATATATAATATATATATATATATACTATGCTTAGGTAAGTGTTTGCGTGTAATACGCTTTGGCGAGTCGTGCGTGAAGGAGTTTTTTGTTCAGTCATGTTCGTTGGAGCGATTTGGTACTCGAGGGGAGCCTTTACAGTTATTTTCAAGCCTTCATTGGGGGGGGGGGGGAGTTAGTTAAAAATTACCAACAAAAGTAACTACCAACTTAACTTCTAATTTTCTAACTAGTTAATGCCCAGCATTTTTGGTAATTAGTAATTACAAAATTGTATAATATATAGGAAGATAAAAATTATTACAATTTACAATATAGGGACAATTGGGGACGTTATGTCATTCTGCGACCTCGCAACGACTGTGGGGAAATTTAATTTCTATATTTTGATACAACTGGTTGCTGGTGCTTGATAGATATAATATATTTATTGATATATCGTTTGACCTAATTTAACTTGTACGTCATATATATTCAGCCATCTGCAATACGTTATGACGTTATGTATTATTTTAAGGTTTTTTTACTATT
>NC_042494.1:64924461-64939681 GCF_005508785.2 Acyrthosiphon pisum
TTAGTGATACTGTGTACCTTACTCGTGGACAAAAACTGTGTTATGTAAGTGTAATAATAATATAAATAGGTATATATTTTTTTAATTGATTTAATATTATAATATATTATGTAAATAATAAATATAGTATTTCAACTTGACATTATTCTACATATTATAATATTATAATGATATTTAAATATATATTCCCGACTTAATGACCAACTATATAGGTTGTGAAGTGTACACAATATAATGTACCTATATCGATATTGTCATATTGAACATATCGTTATTGTTTCGTTATAATGTTTTAGATAATATGTAGATAGGTAGGTAAATCAAATTGTTATAAAATAACGGGTTTGTAATATAATGTTGTATTGTGTACATCATCATTTATTACAAAGCAGCAAATTATATTTTCGTAGTAAATTATTATGTCAAGTACAACCAATAACCGTATTACATTATAATTTATAGCCATTTTGATATATATATAAGCATATAGTCAATAATTTTACAACATCTAATACATTATTGTCTGTAGAGTGTATAGGAACTGTATTTGTGAGTATATTGATGATTGGTTTTGTTTTGTATCGTTTTTTTTTTTCATCAAATAATTGGTTAACATTTAAATTCTTTTTCCATATTAAATATTTTACACCATCTCGGCATTATTAGATGATAGGTATACATTATATTGAATATTTATTTCAATTCAAAATATAATTTAATTATGTATTAAATTATTATAGATACTCTATACTTGAAAATTATAAATCGTTATAAATTAAGTTAATGTATAAAAAAACAACTTAAAAGTAGATTTAATATACAAAATAACATTATATTATAGTATATACACCAATACCATATTATTAATAATAACGTTTACTTTATACTAAATTTAAAAGTCTATAATTATTAGACTAATCTTTTAAAGTCTAATAATTTATATGAGATAAATGTCAACGCTATGTCATATAATAATGGTCACTGAAATTAAGAACATGTATATACCTATATTATATTTGTACATTCACTTGTTAACTATTCACTTAAATAATCGTTATTTTTCATATAATTCAAAAACTAAATATTATATTATTAATTATTATATAGACGAAATCGAAGTTTATTGTTAATTTTGTATTTATATATTATCTTCAATTTGTTATAACTTAACCAATTTTATTATGATACATAATATTTAAATGTAAATGTACGTTGGTATTATTTATAGTATAATATGTCAAAAATAAAAAAAACTGTTTCACTGAAAAATTAAATAAGATACATATAGAAATCACTACTTTGTTGAAATTAATTATGCACATTTCTTACCTATATCATACAAAATAACCCACCATATTAATATAATATGCATTGTAGGTATACACTATACATAATATTATACAATATTTAAACCCACCGATGTATGCTGTATACACAGTGTACACTGCAGATGACTGTCTGATTAACCTTAAGACACAGAAAACTGTTTTAATTAAAAGTCAAAAGTTATCAAAGGGAGTGTTTTGTTTGGAAATGTTGTTCAAATTTTAATTTTGTTGGCCATTAGTAATATCATAATTAATAATAAACAATATTAATATTACCATTGATTATACATAGTATAATATAGTACTATGTATAATATAGTAATATAGTACTATGTATAATCAATGGTATAACGTATAAATTAAAATAAGTGTTACGGCCTGTTATTAAAATCTTTTGAGAGACTTAATAACTTAACCCATCGTACGGCGCATGCACGGATTTAGATGTCTCATTTACGCGTATGGGGTAAGAATTTACCCCTCAGAAACATATAGATATACAAAGAGTGTTTACATTATACAGAGTGATTACAAAAACAATTTTTTTTTTTTACAATTAAATACACTCCATTGGCTCTGTTCATAGACGTGGACACATTAAGGGCCAGTTGCACCGTCTACGGTTAAACTTCGATTAAGCTTAATCAGCAGATAACAGATATTTAACCGGGCAAATTCGGCCGATTAAACTCCGGTTAACTTTAATCAGAGACGGTGCAACTGGCCCTAAGTGGTTATCAATAGCGGTTTTGACATGTATTTTTACATGAGGCGACCAAATATTACACTATTGTAATAGTGTTCAATAGTGTATATTATTACTAATTATGATACACTATTGTCTATTACTCTAAGGGCCGTTCTTACAATGTCCGGTAAAGTGTCGGTTAACGCTAACCGGATGATAACAGATTTTATTACCAGAAGAATTCCGCCGGTTAAGTGTCGGTTAACTTAAACCGGAGGTCGTAAGAACCAGCCTGAGTCTCTAACACAGTATTATTTTCTCTATGTGAAATTGTTACTTTTGAGATATGACTTTATTCCAGCTAGAAAAATATCAGGCCAGAATAAAGTCACATCTTCTAAGAAGTGTCGGTATTCCAGCTGGAAACTAATTAATTATCTTTTATTTAAATCAGAAATAAAGATATCTGAAATCATACTGTCATTAATATTATATAAATCAAAAATGTCAAGCATACTAAAATATAAAGGATGAAATTCGGCAAATTTTGTCGGTAATAACTCGAAAAACGTATTTTTTGAGTTGAGTCACTATTCTTTCAGGGGTGCAGTATCTCGACGAGAAATTTAAAAATGTTAAATATTTGTGTGAATGATGCAATTTGTATTATAGTATGAAACAATTTGAATAAAATAAAATTTATTATTTATACCCAATAGCGGCTTGCATCGAAAAATATTTTGAATCCGCAACAAATGATTGTACATTGCCAGAAAACATTATTGTCGTATTTAAATTGATTTGATTGTAGTTTATACTATCTAAATCGCAGATAAAAAAAAAACACTTGTTAAAAGTATTTAATATTGATCGTACACTCATAATGGTTGATTATATTTATTTTAAGATTCTGAGCAGAGCGAGGAAGCTAGTGGTTTTACAATGGTGTTTATTTTTTTTTTATCCTGCAGACAAAATATCTACCAGAAGGAGTGCTTCGATTTCTACATATAGTACTTTTTCTTTTAGCAAATTGGATAAAAATGGTACTTTAAAAAGGTTATTTTTCAATTTTCTTAATAGTTACTTAATGCCACGGGAAAAACTACCGACAAATTATAAAAATCCGCTAAAAATGAGATTTTAATTTCTAACGCTTTGTTTATCACCATAGCAACGAATAAAAATGTTAATATTATAATATTAGTTCAACTTAAATGCTATAATAAATAATAACAATATAAAAAATCCAGACTGACAAACCGTCTCCGCTCAGAAACGTTTTTCTTATACAATGATATTATACTTATATCATTGAATTCAAGTTTAATACAATCCATTATACATTGACCCACTTATAACCTATACTGACAGCAGTGTGACATCCTTTTACCCGCTTTTTTGTTCACACATTTAGTAGGTATGTACTATATAAGTTCAACAATTATTTTAGAAATATTAGTGTTTCAAAGTTTTTGAAGTTTGAACGATTGTAATGATGTTACCAATTATTGAAAACTATTTTTTTTAATGTGTTTATATGAATGAATAATTGAATAATTATAATAATTTAATTTTTCCTTATAAAGGAAAAATCGTTGAAGTGGATTACAAAAACTATGCAAGGTTATTTGTTTAACACTCGTTATATTTTACTAAGAATTATTAATTAGTAATTCACTATTATACTGAAATTGATATAAAGCATACAGCTAATTAGTTTATAGTTGTTGAAGTAGGTACCTATACACATAAAAATCATATTTTTACGTACTTGGATTTCAATTAGATAGGTACCTTCACGACTTCACCTACAATTTGTGACGGTACACACTATTTTTAGAGTCCAACGCTCCAACGAACCTGAGTTACCTATGTGTTTGACAAGCTTAATGCTTATTATAATTTCCTTTGTTTTTGTAATTCACACCAGGTAATGAATTTCTAAGATCTATTGTTTGTTCATCATACTCTAAAATGTATTACTATAAACAGAAAATTCGTACCTAACCTATGGTTATAATATATATAAATTGTTTTTTATAATATATAAATAATAACTGTGTTTTTAAAAGATTATTTAGATTTTTTGGTTACAGTATGAACTATTTATGAAAATTCTTGTTCTAAATTTTCAATCCTTAGAAATAAAAGTTGAACATTTTTTAAATTTGTACTTAAATACTAAAAAGTAATTTGCAAATTATCAGTTTTAGATAAATTGTATTAGAAATCGAACTTAAATTACTTATAACAAAAAATCGTGCCTATGGATCTTTATTGTTTCTCAACTGCTATTATAACTACTTATGAGAAATCACTTATTACATTTTCATATTATAAGTAAACAGAGAAATTTTCGTGTGAATATCAGCATGTGAATTTTGCAAATTGTCAAGATTATGATTTATGATACATTTTTCAGAAATTTGAACTTTAAATGTCTATAAAAAAAAAAAGTTTTTCTAATATTTATTAACTGCTATTTTGCAACTCACGAGGAACTATGTATTATTTTTAAGCTTTTGACCCAACGAATAATATTTTATTGACATTTATAGAATACAGAACTAGAAATATTTCATAATTAAAATGTCTATAAATAACTAAAAACGAGACGAAATATTTTGAAAATTGTATAATGTATAGAAAATGATAGTTTAAACATTTGATGGACATTTTAAATACCGACGATTAATGGTTGTTGAATCATATACACATCATTGTAAAATCAGAACATTCATTGCTCCCGAAATCCAATATATGTATAAAATAAATTATCTGTAACGCTTGGGTCATAAGAATGTTGTTGAAAATTTTACTGCAGGCTGCGTGTTATTTCAGAAATGGTATTCGTCGGTGAAAATTTGTCAACTGGGAATATCATAAGCAGACTGAAATGTGTTGCAGTTAACGTTTAACTCAATTATTTGATTGATATTTTCAAACTTTTATAATATAAAAATGTATAAAAGTTTGAATATATATCAATCAAATAATGTATATATTTTATACAAACAGCTGCGTGAGTCAGTAATTATTTTGAAATTCTGGTTTAAGCGTCAAAATATTGTAACGATATAAGTTATTAATAAAAAAAACCAATTATTTGTTAGTTTGTAAATGGTACTTTTGGCGGGCATTGCATGTTTCCGGTAAAAAAATGGTTCTCTGATTTACGCATAGCCCTTTTCCGCCAAAAACGAAAAAGGTATGATTCCCGTTTCGGCCAACATTTATTTTTGTGAAAAGACGTTTCAAATTATAATACAAGTATATGTCAAATATAGTCTCAATAGAATTTTGAAAAAACACATATCGTTATTTTTAAATATTTAAAAATGTCACAAAAATAATTATTATTATAATACAAGTATATGTCAGGTTTTAAAAAATCAAATTTGTAAGTCTAGGTCAGGTTTTAAAATATCATATAGTTAAAAGAAACAGTTTTGACAAAAGTGTACCTACTAATTTCATTGGAATTTTTTTTTGTAATTGCGTTTTCTGTAGTTTTTAAACGGTTTAATATTTTTTTGTTTTTTGGAATTTTTTTTTTTATTATTAGTACTGTTAATTTTGACATAAGTATCCGTCTGTATTGTGTCTATAAGTATATGTAAAAATGTAAAAAATGATGGGCGTGCCTTATAAAATTGTTCGTTGAAATGAGAATGGAAAGATTCACGATCGACGATTATCAACAACTATTGAATATTATCGATGTATATATTGTTGTACCTATGATCTTCGCAATTATTTACAAATGTCATTGATTTACCTACATGTTACATTACTATATTTTATACATACCATAACATAATATATGTATTGCTTAAAAATTAAAACTAATGGTTTCCAAACTTTTTTTGGTGGAAACGGGAATCGTACCTTTTTCTTTTTGGGCGGGAACGGCCAATATTATTATGGTGGAAACGGGTATCCCTCCTTTTTACATGCTAAATTCGTGTTTTATCCCATTGTGTGCTGGTTGGGATGTCAGCGAACTCTTTCTTTCCATCTTTGACCCACGCGTGGCATACTAAATGTACGATTAGCAGAACCAACCATATTACCACTATTACAAGTTTTCAGGGTACTGAGCCTCTCCAGCCTGCCCCAAATTGCACTTATGATTGTGCGTGGGTTAGAGAGAGAAATAAATAGTGCGCTAAAAATATGACATCCTCTTAAGTGTCATCAAGTTGAAGAAGCTGTTAATTGTTGATATTTAACATTAAATGTTGTAGGTATGATTGAAAGTTAAATTAGCAAGGCTGTGAATTGAATGCAGTAAAAAAGTGTAAAATGTTCACTTAAATTATTCAAAACAATGCTCTATAAAAAAAATCTTTATTACAAAACTATTAAAATTAATAAATAATGATAAAATTAGTTTACAAAAAAAAAAAAAAATGTTAAATTTACATACTAGCTATAGATGACCAAGAAATCATGTAATTATTTAATCTAACTCAATTATATGCTAAATAAGATTTCGTATTTGAACTATAAATAAAACAAAACAAATTTTGGCCATATCCATTATTTCATACTGTGTATCAAAAAAATATGCAAATGCATTAAATTCACAGCCTGGTAATAAGTAATGATTTATCCGTAGGCGAAACTGGGGTGCAGTGAGACATGGTATTGGTAACGGTGTTGAAATAATACTGATCTCCCAAAAATATATACAAATAATTCAAACAAATCATTAAGCCAACTTTATTAAATATTAATTTATGAAAAACTATATTACAAAGCATTATTATTATAAATAAAACAAAACTATGAACTATGGACCGTATCTTAGTGTGTCCTATGTCTCACTGTACATATAGATATTTCTATATTTTTAGCTCCATAATTTTTGTTAAATTAAAGGAAAATGTGATAAGTAGTGTACCAAAATTTGAGTTTTACTTATAAAATCTTTATAAAAAATTACAATAGAAGGTTAAGTACCACTATTTCACATATTATAAGTATATTTTGGTCTTAATTTAACTATTAACTACATTCTGGTTTCAATGAACCTTGCAAAAATGCTATTCTACTACTCTGCTCATATGATCTTTAAATATTTACCAAAAAAACTACTTGTTCGATATTTAATTTATACAGATATAAATACCTACTCCAAGATATTATGAAAAATTAGTGACTTGTGTTAAATTGATCTCCCCATATAAAATAACTTTAACAATTAATTTCTTGATTGTGTGACCCTAATGTTAGTGTATAAAAAATCCATACTTGAAATTAACTTACAATAGTCTTATATTATTGTAATAAATGTTCAAATGCATAATATATTATAACAAATGTTTAAATGTACACAGCACACCACATATTTATTGGCTGCACAATATTCTGTTATTTTACACAGTCTCTCTTTAAAATTATCCCGTCTACAAAATATAAATCATTAGTAAATCGAAAGACTTAATTGAGTGTTTAATGATTTATCTGAAAGAGAAGTGCCCGGTCACTAGGTCGAGAGACGTTGGTACAAGTATCGACCACCAATATTTATATATGAGAAATACAAAACGAATGTTTCAAGTAACGGTAAATCATATTCTGTGGCTTAGTGTGCAGGATATCTGGACATAATAAGTGTGGAAACATTTTGAGCGTACGACCGCTGTTACTAGATCCCGGATGGGTGACCAACCGGCATTTTTAGCAACAAATCTTTGCCACACATACAAACGTTTCAACCAACCGTTACACCCCCCTGCAAACAACCTACAAACAAAAAAAACAGCTAATGGTTGAAATTGCTGGGCTTAATAGTTCAAAAAAAAAAAATAAAAATCATATTCTTTCGAAAAAAAATAAAATATTACGAAATGTACAATACTGATCAGATGAATGGAGTGCCCGGTCGCCTGATTAGGTTAACACAAACGTGTTTCAACCAACCGTTACTTCTCCCTACAAACAACCTACAAACAAAAAAAAAGCTAACGGTTAAAGTTGCTGGGCTTAAGCTGAAAAAAAAAATCATATTTTTTCAAAAAAAAATATAACGTAATGTACAATACTGATCAGTTATATTGGATAGACGTACCCGGTCGCCTGATTAGGTTAAAAGCGTCGTCCACCAATAAATTACAAGAAAAAAATGTATATCAAAAATAGTATTTTTATCATTTTTTTTTTTGATAAAAGTATACTTGTGTTAGTCACAATCTTGTGCAAATTATATCGGCTTCTATTTTTCCAATCTAACTATACAAAATACTGAAAATAATTGAAATCAGAAATATTATAACATAAGAGAGACTGTCGTGACTTGATTTACAATTCTGTCTTAAATTTACTTTTTATATACCAAGAGAATATATGGGCATTTCATATCATAGTATCTGGCAGAGTCGGGTTTTTATATTATAAATTGAAATATTTGTGGATGCTGGAAGACCAAAAGGTCTACCCTCCAGATTATGATTTAAGAAGTCCAAAATACAATTATTTGAATATGTTATAAAGTTGCTCCAAATCTCAACATTTTCCTAGTATTTTAACAAATATGAAGCTAAAATAAAATCAATAAAACATTTTACTTTAAAGAAGACGTTACACAATATGCATGTGTTGTCTCCAAGTGTGTCTTACAAGTTTTGTCTTGAAGATATCAAATTTATCTTTGAGCATCGTTAGTTTTTAATCAAAATAATCACTCTAATACAAAAAAAAATACAATTTAACATTTACAATGCTAAATAAGATCTGCTGAAATTGATACACACTTGTAAGACGGATACGATACATGCTGATAAATCATTAATACTTATAACTTTTACAATTAACATCCAATCATACTTTAAAGTTGTGATCACAGTTATTATATTCATCACCTTAGATCATGTACTATGAATGGGCCCATATCCAGATAATTTAAAGCACATATTAGTAACAAGTATCTGATTAAGATACGTACGCGAAGAGAAATGTCTCATATTCATCTATGTGAATTGATATGTATGCATAAAAATGTCAGAGATTCGTGGCATATGTGCTTCAAATTGTTTACACAAGTGAGCTGTTCATCTCTCCATCCATAGTATTAATCTAAGCTTAAGGTGTCAACAATCAAAGGATCAACTTGATAATCAAACACTGAAGTTCGGCAACCAACTCAGGATCTTTTTATTCAAAGTGTCCTAATAAGTCATAAGAAGGTTAATTAGGTAAACCTACGGTTAGTTGAAGCTATGGTGATAATAGACGACTATCATCACTGGTCGTGAGCTTTGCAATGACCTTTTCCTACTAACTATACAGGTATTCGATAGTGTAAACATAACAATGAAAGAAAATATTTAAATATTATTAATTTGGTTAGGATAGGACAGGAAATTAGACGTTAACTATTTATCGATATTTAAAGACTGTCAGCTAGAGTTGTACCAGTATAGATAATTAAAAACTTAAATAGAGCCAGCTTTAATATTAATGATTTTTTTACCACAACAAATTATAAAATATATTTTAAAATATAACAAAATATTATTTTATAAGAGTTTATGTATACATATATTATATGGTATATAGTATATGTTTTTGTAAATAGAAAATTTATAAAATCAATATAGTTTTAATTTAAAATATCGTTTTGTGTTTTAATATCCTATCGTCGAAGAATTATCAAGGTTTCCTTCCCACTTTTTTTTACATTGTACTAAATCTAATTATTTCCGCACATATTTACAAAGACCAAAACAGATATCTTACTATGTTTTTATTTGTATTTAGACTTTATAGTTTGCAATTTAAAATTTACTGCAGCTTAACCACAATATTATTTTAAATTAAACATTATTTTATGTCCTTCAGAAATTACAATCACATACAAGAGTCCGCGCAGGACCTCTTCCCGTTTAATTTTCTTTTCATCCTTAATAAATTGCATTCATTTTTATACATTTTCTAAAACATATATTACGGTTATACACCTCTGATCATAATAACTGTTCGTTTATTTTAATGTAAACAAAACCTAGTTTTTGGATTATATATAAATGTACTACAGTATTTAGCTTCCAACGTATTCTCTTGTTTAGTAATATTACTTCATCCAGGTATTCCTCGTACAATTTTTTTTTTTATTCAAATTCAAATTCAAAATTCAAAAAGTTCAACTATAGTAGATTTTTTTGTATATTAATGTTTTTAAATATAACCCAGTTATACCTGAGAGTACACTGAGTACCTGTGTACTTACTATATAATTTAAAATCCTGGAGGTTATAGACTGCAGTCTCTATAGTTCGTTATAGCTATATATTTTTTAAGTTTATTTTTAAGAGTATTTAAAGAATTTAATTTAATATAATTTTTTTTTTTTTTACTTCTTATAATGAGTTTTCCTGCACGAAATATTCCCCTTCATTTTTTTTATATATATTTAACTATTTTTAATTTTTTTATATAGATTTTTTAAACATTGACATCCAGGTGCCATCTAAATTTAAATTTAAATTTCTTTTTGATTCTTAAAATGGTTTTGACTGCGGGCGTCAATGTCCCCCTTCGATTTTGTTTTCAAATATTTAACTCAAATCCAATAACCAGGTGCCACATGATTTTTTTTTTAATTTTTTATTTGCTTCTTAAACAATCCCACGATCCCTTTCAATTTTTTTTTCATAAATTTAACTCAATTAATTTTTTAATGTAAATATTTTCAACTCTGAATTTAGAGATTGAAATTTTATATCTTCAGTGTCCCTAATTTATACTTTTTTCAAAATTTTTTTTTTTTTGCCTGCGGGCGCCAACACCCTCCTTTAATTTTTTTTTATAAATTTAATTCTATAGTTGAATTTTTTTGTATAGACTTTTGAACATTTATAACCTGGTTTCCTATAAATAATCCTTCTTTGACGAGCTAATTACTAGGTATAGTTTTTCTGTTTAAGAATCTAGAGATTGTAGTTTGCCTTTTTAAATATGAGTTCCTACTGTGTCTATACATTTTTCTACATTTTTTTTTTATTTCTAAAAAAACGCATTTGCCTGCGGGTGCCAAAACCCACCTTCAATTTTTTTTATGAATTTAATTCTATGGTTGAATTTTTTTTTATTGACTTTTGAACAATGATAACCTAATTCCCTTTAAATAATCCTTCTTTAATGAGCTATTTATTGAGAATAATTTTTTTCCTCGTCCAATTTGGAGATTGTAGTTTGGTTTTTTAAATGACAGTTCCTGATGCATAATTTTTTCTAGGTACATTTTTTTTTTTGGTTTCTAAAATGCATTCACTTTCGTGGCACCAACACCCCCTTCAGTTTTTTCAAATTTAATTTAACTGTTGTTGAATTTTTTTAAGCATTGATAATCTAATACCCTCTTTATTATCATTATTTAGTGAGCTAATCATTGTGAATAGTTTTTTCTGTTTAAGGATCTGGATATTGTAGTTTGAATTATGATTTTAAGTCTAGCTGAATTTTTTAAACATCGATTACCTGGTTCCCTATAAATAATCCTTCTTTAATGAGCTAATTACTAGGAATAGTTTTTCTGTTTAAGAGTTTGGAGATTGTAGTTTGCTTTTTTAAATGTGTGTTCCTACTGCATAATTTTTTCTAATTTTTTTTTTGTTTTCTAAAATGCATTTGCGTGTTTTATTTACTTATATTGTAATTTAGTAGGTACCTATATAGATATATAGGTATATATAGAGATATAGGTACTAAATAATTATCAATCCCAAAAAAGAACATGGATTTCCTTCATCACACATTCACACCGACTAATTTAACTTTATGTCTTAACAGATATTATTTATACAGATTTCCCTAAAGCATTTGATCGTGTTAATCTTGAAAAAATGTTTGTAAATTACAGTATTTCGGATTCCCTGATCTTTTGCTTTCCTGGTTTCACTCCTTTCTATCTGACCGTTTTCAAATAGTTAAATATCTAAACTTTTCGCTCTCCTAAATTTAGTGTTCCGTCTGGTGTTCCCAAGGTGCAGGGATCAAAATTTCCGAAAAAAACGGTAAAAACCCAGGTTAGGTATTTACAAATGTGAAATGACAATGACAGGTTTCCTTATCTATTTTTAAAATGGTTTTTTTTTTACATAGATTATTTTAATTTTTAAGCGTAAATAAAATTTTTAATTTTCCAAAAATTTGGTTTTTTTTTAATTGTCCGAGAATTTCGGTTTTTTTCGGAAATGTGTTTATTTCAATGCAGAATATTTCAATCAAATATGCAGCCGTTATTGTAATATTCTCCAATTTTTCCACGTTTTCCGGGGCTCTTTCCGGGGGACTCTCGGATAGGCTTTTTTGAAAGCAGCCTTGAATACCGCGCATTTGGCAAGATTACTACGGTCTTTGGTGCAGTCCTCCGTGTGGTGGTCTTCCCCACAAATGTATATAATATTATATTACTCAAACGAATTCGTACCTACTTCACGCAAACAACAGGTACCTACATTACTGCAATGTTGAAAATTGTCCATAATTATATTGATAAGTAAAGTTTACTTTCAAACATAATACAATAATAAGTATATATGATATTGGAAATTTTTTCCTACATAATGTACAGTCTTTCTACATGTAAGTATATGAAGAAAAACCATCGGCTTACTTTAGTTGCATTATTTTAACCGAATGAACATTTTTTTAAATATATAACTACCTAGTACAATAGTATCTACCTATAATGAAGGTTAAATTCCAAACTATGCAATGCAATTTAAAATTTATATTATAATAATTAACAATGGTAATTAAATGGAAATTGAAGACTGTTGTTGAGAAAAAATATAATCCCAAAAAAACACTCCACCAAACTCCGAATAAAAAAAATCGTGTAAAAAAGTATAAACAAAACGGTTCTTTAGATAGTTATATTATTATTTTATAGCTGAGTCTTTGAATTAAGGATGTTATTTATGTTAATTTAGTCCGCTAATAATTTAACCTAGCTTGGTGACTAAAAAACACTTGATTAGTATTAATAATACGCTACCTAAGTTTTTAAGGTGAATTATTAGATAGTGACTATCGGCCGGTTATTAATATTTAAAATCTATACAAAAAAATCAACTAGTTGATATAATGAAAAAACATTTTGAAAGGGGTCCGCTAGCGCCCGCAGGCAAATTCATTTTAGAAAGAAAAAAATATTTAGAAAAAATGTTACAGTAGGAACAAATACTAAAGAATTCAAACTACTATCTCCAGATTTTTAATCAGAAAATTCAAAATACTATTCACAATAATTTATCCATTTAAGAATGATTATTCAGAGGGCACCATTAAGAGGACGTAACACTGGTGTTTGTTGTCTCCGTCTTACCTGTGCGTAACATAGCACATTTACGCTCAGCAGAAGACTCGTAGCTTCGTTAGTTTATACGTTAGAGTAAATTTACCTATTATGAAACTTGATGGTCAGAACATTATCCGTGTTTGTACGTTGGTTTTTTACGATAATTTAGTTTTTAAGTGAGTTATGACCATTTTTAATTTACGGTATATTATATACGCATAACTTGCTAAAAAATTCAACTATCGTAAATAACCAACATACAAACACAGATAATATTCTTACCATCAAGTTTCATAATAGTTCAATTCACTCTAATTTTTAAACTAACGTAGCTAAACGTGTTCTGCTGAGCGTAAATTTATGATTATAAAAATATGTGTTATAACGCTCTCCGTAAAATAGCAGCGCAATGTGTATAATAATTAATATTATAAAATATAGAAAATAGAATCATGTACTCTCATATACTCAAATACACAATAATAATATGAATTATGTATTTATAATACTATGTACATAATATTATAATGTTTTTAATATTGCATTTAATACGCACTTGCGTGCAATATTTATAAACTTAGTTGTTTTTCTTTTTTATGTTGTTAATTCCGAGTAAAATGTTTAATCCGGAGTGCTTCCAGGTGTTAGTGATACTGTGTACCTTACTCGTGGACAAAAACTGTGTTATGTAAGTGTAATAATAATATAAATAGGTATATATTTTTTTAATTGATTTAATATTATAATATATTATGTAAATAATAAATATAGTATTTCAACTTGACATTATTCTACATATTATAATATTATAATGATATTTAAATATATATTCCCGACTTAATGACCAACTATATAGGTTGTGAAGTGTACACAATATAATGTACCTATATCGATATTGTCATATTGAACATATCGTTATTGTTTCGTTATAATGTTTTAGATAATATGTAGATAGGTAGGTAAATCAAATTGTTATAAAATAACGGGTTTGTAATATAATGTTGTATTGTGTACATCATCATTTATTACAAAGCAGCAAATTATATTTTCGTAGTAAATTATTATGTCAAGTACAACCAATAACCGTATTACATTATAATTTATAGCCATTTTGATATATATATAAGCATATAGTCAATAATTTTACAACATCTAATACATTATTGTCTGTAGAGTGTATAGGAACTGTATTTGTGAGTATATTGATGATTGGTTTTGTTTTGTATCGTTTTTTTTTTCATCAAATAATTGGTTAACATTTAAATTCTTTTTCCATATTAAATATTTTACACCATCTCGGCATTATTAGATGATAGGTATACATTATATTGAATATTTATTTCAATTCAAAATATAATTTAATTATGTATTAAATTATTATAGATACTCTATACTTGAAAATTATAACTCGTTATAAATTAAGTTAATGTATAAAAAAACAACTTAAAAGTAGATTTAATATACAAAATAACATTATATTATAGTATATACACCAATACCATATTATTAATAATAACGTTTACTTTATACTAAATTTAAAAGTCTATAATTATTAGATTAATCTTTTAAAGTCTAATAATTTATATGAGATAAATGTCAACGCTATGTCATATAATAATGGTCACTGAAATTAAGAACATGTATATACCTATATTATATTTGTACATTCACTTGTTAACTATTCACTTAAATAATCGTTATTTTTCATATAATTCAAAAACTAAATATTATATTATTAATTATTATATAGACGAATCGAAGTTTATTGTTAATTTTGTATTTATATATTATCTTCAATTTGTTATAACTTACCAATTTTATTATGATACATATATTTAAATGTAAATGTACGTTGGTATTATTTATAGTATAATATGTCAAAAATAAAAAAAA
>NC_042494.1:64939731-64943325 GCF_005508785.2 Acyrthosiphon pisum
GCAATTTTACGCACTTGTAAGACGGAGACAACAAATATCAGTGTTACGTCCTCTTAAAGCATGATTATTCAGAGGGCACCTGCGGGTTATCAATGTTTAAATAGTCCATACAAAAAATTAATTTGAGTTGATATAATGAAAAAAATGTTGGAAGGAACAAAAAAAATTTATAAACTAAATATTGCAGTAAGTTTTTAATTACTGACCAAACTAGATATTATTAAAATAAACGAATAATTATGATGAGAGGTCTGTCCCCGTTGCTTAAAAATATTAAAAAATGCTCGAGAAAATGTATATCTAAATGAATTTTATTAAGGATCGAAAAAATTAAATTAAATGCTCCTGCTCGAGCTATTGTATATGATGAAAATTTATGGACATAACATAATGTTTAATTTAAGATATTATTGTGTTTCAAGCTGGGGCTGCAGTAAATTTTTAATTATAAAATTAAAAGATTAAATACAATTAATCGCATATGTAACCATCATAGTTTATTAGTTGGAGCAGTTAAATGTTAAATGGATACTTATAGAATTAACTTGAAAATTATTACAAAGAAAATTAATAGAAAATAAGAAAATTTCCCATAGGTATAATCCCGAAAAATCCCCAAAATAAAACGTGCGTTTATGGTGTTTTCTTAAAACACAAATGTTTGCCCGTGGTGGATCCATTTAACGAAAACTAGAACTATCGTGACGGAACGAAATTACGAAGAACATATAAGACAAAAATAATCGTCACAGTGTGGTATAATCTGCTGTGTACTTACATATTATATTAAATAACATTAATCATTATGCAGGTATTTTCTTATTTTATTAGGTAAGTATAAATACCTACTTTCCTACTTATAAAGGCATTGCCTAATCATTGATTTCAAATTTTAAAAATTATTCTACTCTAACAATAAATTAACAGCTGTAAGAGTATTATAATTTAAAGTATTTTTCATAATATCCTAATTTTTGTACATCTATAACAATTGGATTTTTTTAAACTACTTAACGTTTGGCGTCTGGCGGGTATATAAGTTTGTCTGACAATAAATATTTACATTAGGTCTACCACTCTACCGCGTCAAAATAGTAGAAGTTCGAAACTTACGTAATTATTTATTCTTCCGGCGAAATACGTACCCTTCGTGTGTATAATATTGTCTAGTGAGGAGCTGTGAATCTCCGACAAGGAAAATGCAGCGTCTTCATATCTCCGATCCAAAAGTTCAGTCTGGAAGTATTGAGATTAATGACATTTGTAAAAAATAGGCACCTAGCTTAATAACCAGAATGGAACGAAATATGTGAGTACGTATTGGAATTGCTGTTTGTCTCAGACGATTTTCATTTGCCATAGATTATTTATAATTATAATCTTACCGTCCTAACCGATAGATGATGGTTTTTTCACATTCTCTTTAAAAACATTTATTTGTTTCTACTTGATGCAAACTCGGGAAATTGAATTCAAATGAATACTTAATAGATAACGGTTTGTTACTTGGTAACCATTTATTTATTAGGTAGGTACTTAGTTAACAGTGTTGTAAAGTATTTGAGTAAAAGTATTCAAATACACTCGACGACGATCGCAGCGGTACGTTTTCGGTACCTACAAATATATTATTATAATATTATAGCGAAATATTAAAATATAAATACGAAAATTATTATAGGTTTGTCGTACACGAACGGCCGTACGGAGACAACATATTATATGGGTACGAGTGTACGACGTACTACTTTAATTATAAGCTATAAATATGATATTGTATAACATACACATTGTTATTGACTGATTACGACTGATTCTGCTATACAAAAATATTATTACTTATTAGTACTATACCTACCTAATTACTGAGAAAATGGTTGTCAATTTAGACAGAAAAGCATTTTGAACAAATAATGTTCTTAAAATGCAACACTCAAATGTTCGATTAATATAATATATTATGAATAATTCAAAATTAAATTGATTTTTTTGTTTTGTATTTGAAAATTATTTCAAATATTCCTAAAAATACTCAAATACTTTTCTATATATAGTATTTGGGTGGTATTTTAAATACTTTATTTTATAAGTATTTGAGTAATTACTCAAATACTTTTTAAAAGTATTTTTTACAACACTGTTAGTTTATTATGTATTAACAAATTCTAATTAATTCAAAATAATAATGGTAAGCATATTATAGAAAAATGGTAAAGTACCTAAAAAAATTGTTTACAAAGTATGCGCGCAACTGCCTGCCCTGATTCATACACCCGCTAGTAAGTAGGTATTCTGATTTAATTTATACTATTATTATCCTATAATAAAATAAATAAAAATACAAAATCTTTTTAATAGGCAAAGTTGTTAAAACTGGTGTTCAGAGCCCTATTGATAATTTAGACTCTTATTAGAATACCTTAACTGGTGAGGTATATAAATTGCCTTTTTTTTATAGGTATAAAAGTAAAAATCCTTTAACCAAACTCATGTATTCATAGCTTTGACTAGATAAGATAAAATTAAATATACATTTTATATTGATATTCAGTTCCTACAAATTATAGTGTATTTTTCAATTTAGAATTGTACGTAGTACGTTTTAAGTTAGAATAAAAACTAGTGGTAGTTCAATTTCAGTATTTCCCTTTAGTTAAAAAAAAAACAAACACTTTGTTTAAAAACTAGAATATACATAGAAAAAATCTTAAAAATTCTTGCTGCATATAAATGTATAAACTTTAGAAAATATAAAATAAAAAAGAACAATATACCTACCTACCTATTATAAATATCTAAAAATAAAAACCAAAAGCATTTGAACAATGAAATTAAAAACTAAAAATATGTACAGTATAAAATTTAAATAAAAAAAAATGTTTATATAAGTTACTTACATTTTTATGCTATCAACTATCCCAGAGTGACCCCTGAATAATTATTGATTAATGAACCTATTATTGTTAATATTTTTTTTCGGTTTTAAAATTTGATTACACTGCAGTCTCCAGCTTATACTACAATATTTTATTTTATTTGAATTTTTTTCTATACATAATATATAATAACCAATAGGTATTAAATAAGTTCATTAATAAATTAATTTTTTTTTTTCGTACTGATATTGATATTTTTTTAGCAGCAACAGGTTCTCTTCAAATTTTACTCTTTATTTTTTTTAGCTCGAGATCATTTTTTGATTATACAGTAGATACATTTATCATAAATGTATTATCTATCTCAGGGCGACATCTGAATAATGCAAGTAATTTTATTTTTCTTCAACTATTTTTTCCCAATTTAGATATACAGTAAAATAACAACAACAACAAAAATAATTATTTTATTAATTGCTTATGCCTTGTAAGTTGTAATTAATTAAATATGATAACATTTAAATAAAAATTATATCATATAAAATTAAACTCAAAGCATATTATAAATAATTAATATAACATATTTATTACCTATTTATCAATAACAGTGTTTGTCAAGTTCCTTATAAAAAGGATCCTTTGTCGTTCCATTGGAAAATGAACGAGTTCCTTTTTTAGTTCCAAATAAAATAAAAATTCTTATTTAATCATTTATGTT
>NC_042494.1:64943375-64985765 GCF_005508785.2 Acyrthosiphon pisum
TCTTAACGTCAATACTCGATAACGATCACTAATTAGCAATATACATTATACACATTAAAAAACATATCTTAATTTAAATTTGTACATACTTATCTGTGTAAATTATTGGAACTAGAAAGGAACGAATAATTTTGTTATTTTTCCTTAAAAAAAGAACTAGTTCATTTTCTCGTTATTTTTTTATAAAAAGGAATTTGGTTCAGGAAACTGTTCCTTTTGGAACTTGTTCCTTCCAAACACTCATCAATAATCACCTTTACTTAACATTTACAACTTGATAAATCAGTTCTAAACGATACATGATGTTTATTGTTGTATTGGTCATTGACCATAATATTATTTTAATAATATTAGTACAATTATTAGTAATCTATCTTCATTACAGGGCTGGAAGTCGTTAAATCTATTTAAAAAAGTGACAAAGTGACCGAATTAATCATAAAACTAACCTACATAAGCTTATTTCCTAACAACTAACTGTTATTAAATATTTTTCTTTGTATCGCTAAATATAATTTATTTGATTCTTACTGAATTATTTTTGTATAATTTACAGAAAATAATGATTATCATCGATGCAAATATTTAGTCCAATGGTATTATGTTCTAAACGTAAAACAAAGGTCAAGTCCATTTTTATTTAGGAAATAAAACTTTTTTTTTAGAAAATAAAATTAAAACACCTTTATTAAACCTATATTTATGAACATCTACTAATACACAATAAATAATTTAAATTTAGGTTAATTTGAATTATAAGTGACATATGGACTATTTTCTAATAAAATGACTAAATGTGACACAATTTTAAAAAAAATACTGACTTCCAGCCCCGCACATTAACATAATGTACAAATATAATATCTACAACCTCTGTCAACAATACTAAAATCTTAAAAAAAAAATTGATTAATCATTATACATTTTTATCAACACTTTTCTTTTGACAAGGCCTGATTACAAAAATCCCTACTTTCATTAAATATAGCTATTACATCATCAAAATAAAAAAAAATTACAATAATATTTTTATTTATTAGTCAGCAATTGTTGATAACAATTATTTATATGTAATGGAATGGTAAAATAATTTAGGTAAATCAGATGTACTGACCATGTAAATATTAATTGGAAAACATAAACAATTATACATAATACATATAAATTAACATAAAATGTAAAATTCAAATGGACAAAAGTTCCACTTTTTATCTACATTTTAATCAGTACGATAATGGTAACTCAAAAACAATTTAAATTGAAATAATTAAGAACATTTTTGATATAAGATGGATTATGAACATTTAAAAATTTAAAATGTCAGTCCATTTATACCAAACTGAAAACCCACAATCGGATTTTATAATATAACATTCAATAAATAATTGCATTTATATAATATTTAACTAAATAACGGTTCTTTTGACTAGTGTTGTCAAATAACAAAAATAGGAATTTACCATCATTTTAAATGTATTGCAACTTTACAAAATACAAATTTCACAAGTTGTAATACTATGTTCACAGTTGGTGTATTTACGATTTTTTTGGTAAGTAGAGTAGAGTTGAAGAAATTACTTATAATACAATGGATCATTTTGACTGAAAATATTATCAAACATTTAAAAATACTCATGTATAATGTATTTTTGAATCTGTGGGATGGATGATATTATCCTCTCTACCCTGTAAATCCACCACTGATCAAAGTTCAGACATAAATTATATTTAAGTAGATATAATATTTGGCAACAATAGTTTAAAGAGCTAATAACAATAACAATCAATAATAACAAAGAATGTCAAAAGACTAATTACTTAACAGTCAAATAAATGTAAAATGCTGATTATAAATCAGTTTTTTTATCAGCTATCTGTATAGATTTATTTTTTTCATACTTTTTATAGGCTAAAAATGTGGTCCATACAAATCCAGCTAAACTGACAAATATCAAACGATTCTTTGAAGGAATAACACAATAATTTATTGTTTGTAATACTGGCCAAACCATAACAGCTATCTAAAAAAGGAAAACATATATTAGTTAACTTATATACATTAATTTTACATATAGATATAATAGCATTATAGTAATATTACTATAATATATTCAAAATATTTATTAGGATGATGCTACCCATATATTTCTTCATTCTTGTCTCCGTCTTACACAAGTACGAGATACCAAATTTACGTTCAATAGTTTTAATAGTGTAGTTTGTTTTGGTATTAGAATAAATTGACCTATTATCACATTTTTAGAAAAGAATATTATCTGAACTTAAGCGTTGGCTTTTATTGGATATTATAATTTTCACCGACATATGAGCATTTTTAATTTTTGATATTTCACATACCCATATCTTGCTTGAAAATGAAAATATCAAAATTCGCCAACGCTTAAGCACAGATAATGTTCTTACCTAAATGTTTGATAATTGGTCAATTCACTCTAATACCAAAACTAACAGCACACTATTGAAACTAGTGATCGAAAATGTACGAAATGTGTAAGACGGAGACTACAAATGCATGAGTAACATCCTCTTAAAATATTTAAACTGCAATTAGTGAATAAGCATATACCAACATAAAGAAAAAAGAGTAAAAACATATAAATTAATGAAATATGTCTAGACTATTTCCAAAATTTATATTTAAAGGATGCCAAATTTGCATGTGTTGTCTCTGTCTTACAAAAAATAGAACATAACAAATTTTTGACCACAAGAATCAATTTTATGTTGTTAGATTAATATAAGATTGAATTATCAAACTTAAAGGTAAGAAGAATATCTAAGACACCTAAAGGCTTCTATTAATGTTTTAAGTGTTATAGTTATATAAAAAATGTTTACAATTTTAAGATGCTTATAAGTTATAATTTTGTTACAAACAACAATAAAAGCTTACAAGATGCCCAAGATATTATTCATACCTTTAAATTTGATAATAGGTAATTTTACTATAATATTAAAATTTAAAGCTAACAACAGACAATTGGTTCTACTTGTCACACATTTTCTATATTTTAAGTTTGTTAGACAGCAATAAAATATGCGGGTTTTACGTCCTTTTATAATTTATTTGAATACATAACAAATATATAAAAAATTGTATACCTTCCAGGTAGAAACAAATTTTTCTTGAACTTCCGTTTTAGCATCTTCTATTGTACCTCCATCCAGAAGTGTCATAAAGAAAAAAAAACTAGCCATTGCAAATGGACCATATGAAAATTGTTCAACAACTGCCTGCAAAATTAAAAATAATAATTTAATTATAATAAAACTAATATACATATAGCCATATAGCACTATGAAAAGAGTCATACTTATTGTAGCCTTCGTTACAAATAAAAATTATGAAGGGAATAAAGGAAAATTAAGTTATTCATTTTCTAAAACTGAACAATCAAGTTAAGATTTATTATTAGTAACATTAATCAAATATTTTTTATTCAATTTAACAACTTAATTTTCCTGAACAATAAATTAAAAATTAATCTACTAGTTTTTGAGAACTAACAAATAGAATACGTATTATAATTTATCTACAATTGCAATCACAATATTTATGATGATTAGTTGTATACAATAATATAAAGTATGCATAATATACACGGCTAACTTTATTTTTCTGTTAGAAATTAAAATATTATACTTCACAAAATACAAATACCAAAACTAAATATAACATTTTTATGGTATTTAATCTTATTTGTCTTTTGTTCTTCTTTTAATGATAAATGAATCATAGGTCACCTATTAATGCTATTTCCTGTTATATTGAAGTAATCCTATACTGATGTTACATTATATAGAAAAATAGTTGTTTAAGGCTTCTCTTGAACATATATATATTTTTTTTAGTATTAATTACCATATTATTATATCATGATATGATGTAATTAATAAGTTTATAAAAAAAAAAAAACAGCACTTACGTAAGTGTATTATTCTAGTGTTTTAATAAAATATGTATCCTATATTTAAAAAAACAGATTTTTGATAATAAGTTTTATGTAAAAACTATTATAGTGCCTACTACCTAGTACCTACCAACAATATGAATACAACCAAACCTATTCAATCATTTTCCCCTTGTAATAAAATATGTGAGATTACTGATTGTATTTAATATTATTGAATTATACCATTTTAAATAAAATATAGCAAAACTATAAATAAAGCTACAATATAGATCAAATAGTACTTAAAAGTTCAAACCTAATTTAAAGCCTAAAAAATTGAATTATTGTATAATTACCTTGATAATTACCATAGGTAAACATATTTATTATGAAGTTTTCTTTCTTTTATTTGAAATATACAATCTATACCTAAGAGGCACAATGAGTACATGTGGTAGAGAGTAAAATTACATATATATATTTATTATATATCTAAAAAAGAGGAGAACTAACATAAGCATATTATATATTTACATGAAACACGAGATGTGGGACGTCATCCATCAGTGACACTCACTGATTATGAGGTTATATCATAAATAAAGTATAATATACCCACAGGATTTTTTTTATTTTCATAATTAAAATATAATATATACATATATAATCAAAAATTATAACATTTATTATGTTTGAAACTTTGTATTATCACTGCCTATAAAAATATTTTAATAGGTAATGATAATATTTATTTATTTTTTAGATTTATGAACTTGAATTTCACAATAAGATAATTTAATATTTTAATTATAATTTAAAACGTACATTTTTGTACCAACTAATATAGTAGTTTTTACATAATTAAATGATATACTTCACATGCTTAATTTTAAAATACAATTTTACTAATATTTATTGTTAAATAATAATTTCATTATGATCTATGTAGGTACTAACTACTAAGGGCCAATTTTATTAACACAGTTAATGCTTAATCGGCTGATAACAGATATTTAACCGGCCAAATTCAGCTGATTAAACTCCGGTTAACTTTAACCATGATTAACTGTGTTGGTGAAATCGGCCCTAAGAATGTATATTATAGTCTAAATGTATCCAAACTATTTTTTTTTAAATCCTTGGTACTAAATACATTTTAGTAAACCGCTATTACGTGCAATTATTGGATAACTGCCTACTTAGAAGTAAAATTGATAGAGTTGACAACTATTATCTACAATGCCTTAATAATTAAATTGTATAATTTAGTAACTTAATTACCTTTAATTTATTAAAATTGTATCTAATTAAAATGAGTAATGGTTATTTTATAATTTATAATTTTAAATAAAACTTAGATATACCTCCAATTTCTTTCATTTTATAATAAGCACTAACAGGGACTTAGTAACCTAACTATTAATTTTATAATTACATTCTTTAAATTTGGTACCTAATTGATATGTCTTTTATTATTGAAATAATATGTTAAATTTTAACATAGGTAATATTTTAATTGAGTTAGGTACAGTCAAAATGATTATGTTACTGCAACCAACCTTATCTATTACGTTTATTAATTGTTATTATTAATAACTATTAAATGAAGATATGCTAACCTTAGTTATATGACTAGTAATTGTCATCGAAGGCCAAACATAACTGGCAAATCTCATCCACGCATACAACGTGGGTGCTACATAGAGTCCACCATACACGCTGAACTTAGCTGCTCGTTGTAAATCAATGTTTTTGTTGCCAGACGGCTGTAGCGCCTGTTGTATCAAGCTGCTCACCGGCCAAGTGACCGAATATATAGCCACACCGCGCACAAGTCCATGGTTGCTGGCTTTAAATATTTTTGACCACATAATAACGAGAGACTAGTCACTAAAAACAAAATTAATATTAAAATATTGTGATTTCTCAGTGAGCTTCAAATATTAGATTTGGCTCAACAAATGTTTCGTATACTTACGTCTTACGAATACCAACAATAGGTAAGTACAATATTCGGGAGTAGTGGAAAAACCTCAAACCTGTCACTTGATGATCAAATAAAGGTTTTCACGTACTCATATCAGTATAGAAGGTTAACTGTAGGTAGGTAGTTGTATAAAAAAATAGGTAGACACAGGCAATATCGTAAATAAATAATAATTTTATAATAATTGATACGCAACGGTACGATAATTGGTACCTGTACGAGATCGCAAAAATAAAATAATACTATAGAAATGGTGTTGATACACAAAGAATTAATAATAATTATTATAAACAGTAACAGGCGGCGGCGGGCATTAGATTGCGCGCGGGCGAATGCCAAATCGATAACCTATATTGTTCCGGACCCGAACCCCAAAACCTGAAACTGCCGATGACGACGTGCCACAACTACTGGCTGTGGTCGTGCACTGGTGCGTTCACCGAGCGTTGGCGGTTGGCCGGCGAGCCGTGAGCATTGATATGAGGAGTGACTGAGACACTGCGTGCGAGAGTGTCTGAGTGTCGAGCGAACGCACTACACGCCACTGAGAGTACCGACTACCGGTCCGTGGGGTACCGAGTCGACACCCACGGGTCAGCAGGTGATCAAAATCCGGCGCCCGGCGGGCGGATGATGACTGATGAGCCGCCATTGGAGTATCGGACAACCGTTGATTAGAACCATTCATTATTCCGACTCATCAGTGGATTGACCATGATAATTTTATTTTTTTAATAATGATAACCATTTATTAAACAATATAAATAATAAATAGGTACAATTAGTATTCAGTAACCAATTTATTGGTTTATCTAGGTAATTTCCATAACCACCGTCCACCGATTGCGTGGAAAGTAGATAGTTATTTTCTTATATCTACAAACTATCTAAATAAATTTACAAAAGTCAAAAATAGAAATAAAGACAAAATAATTTCGTAATTTTAAATAAAAATTCCATTAAGTTTTATTTAGGTACCTATATTAATATTATTATTTACTCTAAGATGTTCATGTTTAACTAATAACCATTTTTTTCATAAATTAAGTCATGATATAACTATCTATTTTTTTCTTTATAGTTAGTTTTATAGGTAGTCATTGTTTAATTTGATTACCTACCTACCAGTTATACAAAAATAATGCTGTTGTTCCTATTAGTTATTGCCTACCTTTCCTTTGGCAATTTAATTATTAATTATTATTTTCTTGTTTTCTACTAATATTTAGAGACGAAATAATAATTAAAAGATTGGTATCTAAATGGCTGTTTTTATGTTCCTCAGAGCATTTTATAAGACATTTTCACTTGGCGACAAAAAATTATACAATAAAATATACATTCAACTAGGTGACAAAATATTATCACTGGGCGACATTTGTGTTATAATAATTATTATTATTATTATATATTATATTAATATATCTACCTATTCCCTAATTATAAATTTGTTGTGACGTTCAGACATTCAGTTATCAGTAGGTAGGTATCTAAGTAGGTATCAGTAGGTAATTTACCTACTTCAAGTACCTACCTACCTACATTTTATTAGTAGGGGTTAGGTAATCCTTATATTTATTCACCGATAAAAATATTACATGTTTATTAATTGTAACTATTAAATTAAGACTCTTAATTTAATAGTTACAATTAATAAATTAACCAACTATTCAAATATTCAATATATTTTTTTAAATATTGTTATTCATAATTCACAATTTATGCTTTTTGAATAGACCACGGATATGTGTACAATTTCATAGTTATTCTGGTTGATCGTATATCGTATGATATGCTAATTGCTAATTAGCATTTACGACATTAATTAGCAGTGGTCGCAGCTCATCTTTTTTGAAAGGTGGAGTTATGAATATTTGACTATTCTCAGTCCTCAGACATCAAACGTTAGGTATTTAGTACCACTATATAGTGGTAAAAAGTTCAACTCCCCCTCCACCCCCCCGAAATTGTTTGTTGGTACGGAACTCATACGAATTTATTTGATCAATGTATCAACTAAAACCCAACAGCGCAACACGGGATAAAACAAAAATGAAAATCGCAGGCGAGGCGTATAAATAAAAATAGTTGTTCACAATTTATATGAAATAGGTATTACACTATTACTAGGTAATTCAGTAATTGAGATAATGACGGACCGTCGTTTCATTTTATATACATAAATTATAATACATAAGTTCATTATCAACTGCTATCAAGAACAAGGTCAATGTCCCAGTTCCCTGTACGCGTGATACATAAATGCACACACGACACGTTATCGAAGCGTGATTCAGACATTCATTATTTCAGTGATTACAATATAATATTATTGTCCGATTACCGTTGGCTTGAGTATAAATTGTAATATTACACTCATATAATGTAGTTAACGAAAAAACGTAAAATAAAAACAGAAATACTTACAAATCACATCTAACAATGTCACGATGTTTTTTTTTAAAAAATAATGTAGTTTCAACGTGATGTAGGTATAGTATTTTGATAATATATACAAAATTAAAAAGTTGAGTAAGTGGATGTAGCTCAGCTGTAAAATAGGTTACAAGTGGGTCACTGTAATGGATGGTGTTAAATTTGAATTCAATGATATAATATCAGTGTATAAGAAAAACGATTCTGAGCGAAAACGGTCAGTCAACCTATGATATTACTAAGTATATTTCATAATATTAAGGTAAATAAAGTAATTTATATGTAACCTATTCACGTGGAATCTTGTTTTAAATTTTCAATCCAACATGAACATTTCATACATTTTTAACTACAAATTAATTATTAAATTTTAAATGTGATAAATTTTATCAAAATTTGAACTTTAAATGCTTATAAAAAAAAATTGTGCCAATGTATTTTTAATATTTTTTAACTGCTATTGTAACATTGTATCAGGAGCCTTGCATTACATTTTCACGCTTTTTTACCCAACAAATAAAAATTTTATTGATATTCATATAGAAAAAAAAGGTGGGTAAGTGGATGTCGCTCTGCTGTACAGTAGATTACAAGTGTGTCATTGTATAATGGATTGTATTAGACTTGAATTCAATGATATAATATCATTGTATATGAAAAACGATTCTGAGCGGAGACGGTTTGTCAATCTAGATATTTTATATTGTTATTATTTATTTTATCATGTAAGTTGAATTAATATTATAATTTTTTATTCGTTTCTATGGTGATAAACAAAGCGTTAGAAATAAAAGTCCTATTTTTAGCGTTTTTTCGTAATTTTTTGGTGGTTTTTCCCATGATATTAAATAGCTTTTGAGAAAGCGAAAAATTACCTCTTTAAAGTACCATCTTGATCCAATTTCCTAAAAATAAGGTACTATATATTGAAATCGAAGCACTCCTTCTGGTAGAAATTTTGTATACAGGATATAAAAAAAATAAATAAACACCATTGTAAAACCAATAGCTTCCTCGCTCCGCTCAGAATCTAAAAATGAAAATTATAATAATTTGATATTAAGATGAACATAATATCAAATTTTAAAAAATATTAGTATTTATTTGATTATCTCAAGCACTATGAAGTTAATTTAAATCAATAGTTTTTACAGTAGGTAACTGATACAAAAAAATATAAATAATTATAAAACAACTAAATTGCTATTTTGTTATTGATATTGATTTATATAATTTGGAACTCTTCATCGAAAATCGAAATGCATCACAATTCAAATAATTTTTATTGTACAATGAAGTTATAAAATAACTTTTTAGTTCATAATAATATTTTAATTGCAAATATTATTTTATATTATATTTTGTTTTTATTTATTTAATAGGGGAGTCCTGTTACTTATTCTATTATCGACTATCATCGGATCACTATGTGACATATACAAAGAGGAAGAAAATAAATATGTCTACAGTGAGTAACGTAATGTGAAATTACAAAAATAATAATTTGTACCTACATGTGTGTAATACAATATTTTAACATAGATGATTTAAATAATATTTTTAGAATCATTTTTTATGGCATTCTCATTTCCGGCTAACATAAAACGTTTATTTCTGGCCAGCAATAAAACCGAAAATCTATCTTGTATTGACATTTTAAAGACTCATGCGTGCATTCTAATCATAGTTGGACAAAGAATGTTGCATAGTACTGGTCAGCCACTACAAAATCCTAAAGAGCTTGAAGAGGTATATATAGTAGGTACTTACCTAAATAATGCACGTGCCTATAACCTATATGTACCATAATAATATAATATTCATAATTCAAATAATTAAGTAGTAACAAATACAATAAACTGCTTATGTTAACACTTATAATCACTTATAATGACACTCAGATGTTTCTAGGTAGCCTTACATTTATCGTATGCTATGATCCGCAATGGATCATTGGTTGTCGATTTCTTTTTCGTTATCAGCGGTTTCCTTACATTTTATTTTCTCTATGATGAGCTAGTCAACACAAAAATCATAAACGTACCATTACTCTTGCTTTGGAGATGGTTGAGGTAAGACTAAGATACATATAAGAATATCATAACAATTTTATTACGTATTAAGTATTTTTAATGTTTGAAATTTGAATAGGCATTTGATGTTTATTTTTAAAAAGTTTAAGCTGTTTTTAAATTAAATTTGTTGGGTTTTTAATAAATGCAATAAAGTAGTTGCTTTGGTATTTAGGTATTTAACTATAGTATTACTATAATAGATACATTTTATTTAATTCACTTTGACGGGAGTCGATTTCCTAAGCCATAAAACATTTTCTTTAATACATTATATTTTCATATATCATAAATGTGTTTTATTACAATGAAAAAATAATTCAATTTTGAGTCTAATAATTACATTTTAAGAGAACGCTACCCATGCATTTGTTGTCTCCGTCTAACACACGCATGACATACCAAATTTCCGTTCATTAGTTTCAATAGTGTGTTGTTAGTTTTAATATTATAGTGAATTGGCCTATTATTATACTCTTAGGTAAGAATATTATCTGTGCTTAAGCGTTGCTAATTTTTCAATATTTTCATTTTCAAGTAATATATGTGTATGTGAAATATTAAAAATTCCCATATCTCGCTTGAAAATTAAAATATCGAATAAAAGTGAACGCTTAAGCACAGATAATGTTATTACCTAAATATTTTATAATACGTCAATTCACTCCAATATCAAAAATAACAGCATACTATTGAAACTAGTGAACGAACATTTTTTCTATGTCGTAAGTGTGTAAGACGGAGACAACAAATGCATGGGTAGCGTCCTCTTAGGTTAAATTTCAATTTTTCTATTCAACTAAATGTAGATATTTACCCATTTAATCATTTTATTTAAAATAATACTCCCTTAAATACGTAATTTTTCAGTTGATACTACTTTAAAACCAAGGATGCTCGTAAATATATAATTGTTTGGATTCCAAACGTCTTTCAGATTAATGCCTGTCTATGGTTTAATGATAGCGTTTCATACATTTGTTTTATTACACTTGGCTGATGGTCCATTATGGAAAAAAATAGCTATTCAAGAATCAGATTACTGTCAAAATAGTTGGTGGAGCAATCTTCTGTTCATAAATAATTACGTACACGCCGACCGTCCAGTAAGAAAAACATTTTATTTTAGTTTTAAAAAAAAAAACGTTTTGAAGGCCTTATAATTTCCAGTGTATTATCCAATCGTGGTATTTGGCGTGTGATATGCAATTCTTCATCGCCGGTATCATACTTGTATATTTTGTGTGGAAATACCAAAAGTATGGAGTCTACTTAATGTTGGCTACGATATTTCTGTCGTGTCTGATCCCGGCTTGTGTCGTATATACTCATCAGTTTTATCCAACATTTTTGGGTAATATTTCGTAAGTAACCGCTTATAATATCGCTGTATATTTTATTTTAAAATCAAATAAATAAAACCGATATGTTTTTTGCTGTTAAATTGTAATTATTTTCAATTATCTCTAATATGTAATTGAAAATTGAAATAGTTTATTTCTTCACTCTTATTTTTTTTTTTTGTTACATTATTAATTTATTATACAATCTGTAAATTTATTTTTTACAATAAGTCCAAGCGCTGTGGGAGTTGATGGGTTGGAGGCTTGAAAGAAGAATCCATCCAGTGATGGAACTTCTTGACAGATTTTTTTCTTCACTCTTATAAATGTAATGTATCATCGGTCAAAAATTCGAGGTTTATTGAAAAATTATGATTAGATATTAAATTTCTAATAACACTATTACACTAATAATATTGAGGTGATCGTATGCAAATATAGGTACCTACATAATATATAGGTACTTGTTACATTTGCAAAAATTTGCAAATACCGTCTTAAACGATGATGCTAATCTTATCTATACTGATCAACACATTAACGTTAAGTCGTTATGGTTATACTTTATTCATCCGAGCTTTGGCTTATTAAAGTTTAAGCCTTAAACCATTGAATTCCTATTTAGATTGAACAGTTTTACTTGGGTCGTATTATCGAAATATAAAAAAATACTATCATTATTAATACATTAATACCCATTATTTTGTGTAAAAATTCAAATTTTTTTAAAAATAACTTATGGAAACATGAATGTTATAGTAATGCTACCGACTTATAAGTTATAACTTGATGTATCTTCATTTTTCACTTAAATAATTTATATTCTACATATGCTATTGTATTTTTGCGTTTTTCAGGATCTTAAACTATCTACCCGATCATCAAAGTTACACCACGTTATATGTACCTAGTCACACAAGATCGACACCTTACTTTGTAGGTATATTTGCAGCATATGTGTACCGGTACTTGAAGCTCGATAAACCGAAGTTTCGTTTTCCGTATTCAAAAACTTTGATGACAATACTCATTACACTCTATCCGTTATTTCTTATGACCATCCAAGTGTTTTATGTCCACGAATACAATTTATGGCTAAGCGTTATATACACGTTCATGTACCGAATGGTGTTCGCTACAATTGTCTCCATATTTATAATAATATCCGCCATCAATGGATTTTTTAAAGGTAAAATATCTTTTAAAAGGTTTAGCTTCTCAGTATCCGTTAATTTAATTTTTTTTTAAATTATGTTTTGTACATTTTTACTAACTAAAAACAAGGGAAGTATAGTTAACCTAATCTAACCTACAGTTGCGCTAGGTATCGATTGTACCTTGTTATTGAGGAGTAAGTATTATATCGTAATATGAATGTGTTAAATTTGTTTTCAACCACTGACGTCAGTCAGTATTATTATGTTTTTTTTATGATATATTTATATTACAACTAATGTAATTTATTTTACTTTATTTTATTTATTATTTATTATAGATTGAATTAATTTTTTCCAAAAACATTGCATATGTCATTGTGTGTATAAAAATAATATAGGTAGGTACGTTAAAAATGTCTAGTATCTACGAATATAAATTTTTTAAATTACAACTTAAATCGTTATTCTTCGTCTAAATGTTGAATTAAAATGTTTATACAAAATATTGTGTTTATATAAATTTAAATTTTTTTTAGTTACAGTATGAACAACTTATGAAGAACTTCTGTATTACATTTTCAATCCTGAACCATAAAAATTCAACATTTTATACATTTTTAACAACAAAGTTATTTGCAAATTGTTGTGATTTTGACGATTTTTGCAATAATTTAACTTAAAAGTTCGAATACTTACGAAAGAAAAAACCGTGACTGTGTATCTTTAATATTTTTAAACATCTATCATAAATTCGATGAGGAACTTTCATTAAACTTTCAAGCTTTTTGACCAAGGGAAAAATATTTGATCGAAAAAAAAAATAAAAAATAAAATCGAAAATGTCTATAAATAGATCAAAAAGAGTACCTAACCTAACCTACCTTTGAAAATAAACATTAAATGTATTAATTTAATACATTAATTTTGGTAGGAATGTTAACTGTTAAGTATGTAAGGTTTATTCGTTATTCAGTTACGCCAAAAAAACCATAGCAATGTCGTCAAAATTTGGTTTTAGTAAAATTTCCAGTTTATCGTTAATTTAATTTTGTTTTACCCGGTTATTTTGAAAAGTACTGGGAATTTAAATCTTTTGACCCCTCTCCCCAAAGTTGACAATTTTTACTGCTCCAAAAGGTGATGATATACACAAAAATAAAAAAACATACATTATCTGCTCAGTATCTAAAATGATTGTTCATAAGTACTAAGTAGTTATAAAATTTAGATATACCTAATAGGTAGGTGTCTACATAGGTATTGAAATGTTCAGCAATTTAAGTTTATTTTATAATTATAGGTTTGTGGATACGAATATTTATACCATTAAGTAAATTAACGTATGGAGCGTATTTGGGAGGGCTATCATTGCAATTACTTCAAGTAGCATCGATGAGATCACCAACATATTACAATGATAGTCTTTTGGTAAGTAATGAAATGAGTAAATAAAATGTTTTTGTTATTACATTTTTAATATTATTTGTGCTTAATATTTTAATAATGAGTACAATTTAGCAGTGATTGCCTACACAGAAAATTAATAATTTTTAAGATTACTTATTTATAATTGTATTCTCTATAGTTATGGTTAGCAATCGGAGATACCGTGTTTGGATTCATACTTGCGTTTTTGTTGTATACTTTAATTGAATCACCATTCGATATATTATTAAAAAAATTGGTCATCATCATCAGCCCAAGTAAAATAATATATTTTAAAAATATTATATATGTAGTTATTATAAGTAACATATTATGATATATTTTTTTTCAATTACCATAATAATATAACATATAGTACCTTGTACCTGTTAAGTTGCTATTAATATAATAATATACCATATATTGCTAATTGCTATACAGTAAAAACTCCTTATAACGGACATCCTATAAGGCGGAAATCTCCCTAGAACGGAAAACGTTCCCGAATAACCTATGTACCGTATATTTTATTCTCCCTATAGTGAAAAACTCTTTGTAACGGAAAAAATTGTTAAATTAAATATTAAAACATTTATTATCATTATTATGTTGAACAAGTATATAAATGCAACAAGTACAAGTATATAATAGTACCTACAGGCTATATAATTACCTAAGTTCAAATACTTAGTGTTATTTGGTGAATATTATTTCTTAACTTTACATTGGAGACAAATTGACAATGTAGTCAATGGATAACTGGTACGGTTTCTTAAATTTAACGCTATAAATCTAGTTTAGCGCCCATGCAAATTTTCCATTAAAATATTATTTTTCAGAAACCCTTTGTATATACCTGACCTACATAGATGAACGACAATGCAAAAATGAATTGTAGGTAATCATTAGTTTTTATGATATAGCCTTACGAAGTTCACGATTTTCGAAGTTTTACTTAACCGTACAACACTTATAGTTTAACGCGCATAAGTATAACAAATGTTCAATTTTTTTTTTTTGAGATCTAGGTAAACCAACGTTTTAAAAATTAGGTATGGTGTAAAAATAATTCTGACACCCACCCATGGTGTTTTTGATTTTAATTATCCGAGCGAAACCGAGGGTGTATATGAAAATACCAAAAATGTCTCATTATTAACTTTAAATTAAGTCTGACCACCAAATACAGACTTCCCGATTGTTTTCAGCATGCTTAACTACATAGGTAGGTATGTTAAAACAAAAATAAATTGAAAAAAGGTTGTTTAGTAAAACAGAAAAGTTCTGAAAGCGCGGTAAAATATTCCGTTGTATATGAATGAGTATAATACTGAAAATCGTGAAGGCTATAAATTAAAAACTAATGATTTACGGCAATTAATTTTTGCAACATCGTTATCTTAACTCGTTTTAATACATAGGTTTCCGAAAAAAAATTGAAAAATTCGCGTGGTTGCTAAACCAATAAATTATCTCAATGAATTATTATAATTTATAATTTATATGTAAGTACTTAGTACATATATTATGTTTGTAAAGTGTTAGTGGGGAGGGGGGGGGGGGTCGAACCCCAAAACAGCCCTTGAACACGCCCATGCATGTAATGTATAATATGTTTGCACGTTATAGTAATACTATAAGTAAATAGGTTTAATATTTACTATAGCTAAGTAATATACATGTTTTAATTAAAATGGATTTTTGTTTTTCAGAAATAATTTTTAATAGTAAAACAATGACAGATTCTACAGTTCTCAGGAAGATAAGTCTTAGGACAATTCGGTCTAGCTAATGTGATGTAATTTAAATTATATTATTAAAGACTCTTTCCTACCTATGTTATTATGGCTATCTTGTCGTATTCGCTCTACCCCAGATTGCAGTCTACTGCAGTCGCAATGTTACCGGTAGAGCGCATACGACAAGATAGCCGTTATTATTATTATTTTTTTTTTTTATCAAAACAAATATTATACTTAATGTATATTAAGTAACCTACCTAAATATGAAATATTTTGTAGATAACTATAATTTTAAGTTTTTAACATTGGTCATAATTTATTTTAGTTAAATATAAATGTTTATGGTTATTACATTATTATTATTTGTAATTTTATAATACCTTCATAAACTTGTTAAAACTTTCCTACTTTTAGTTTCCAAAAAAAGTACCTAATTTAACTTGTAGGCTGTAGCTTATTATAACTAATAAGCTTACGATTATTCAAATAAAAATCCTTCAGAATTAATAATTTGTAGGTAGATATACAATACATTATTACTTATTAAATTATTTAAATTATTTAAGAACAACTTAAAAAAAATTATAAACACATTATAAATGTTGGTTAAACAATGTTTTAATTTGTTCAGTATCTTTTAAATTGTAAAATTACAGCTAAAAGGCAGGCAAGTATTAAACACACATTATTTTAATAATTATGAACTTTTGAAATTGTTGGAATATCCTGTAGTTGGTAAAAATTATAAATTAAAATATATCTGCAAACTCCAATTTCACAGGTAATTCACTTCCAAATTTAAAATAAATAAGATAGTGTACTATTCTGCATTGAGACGAACGAAGTGAGACGACTATAATAGACGGAGTTGTGCAACTTTCGCACCCATATCTTAACCCCTAAGTCCTAATGGGTTTTTATTCATATAGTTATGACTTATGAGTTATGACTTATGAGTAAAATATTGAATTTGTGTTCTGAGTTTGAAATTAAAATATAATCTGGCTATTCATTATAAAACATAAAACATAACATTATATAGGTAAGTAGGTAATTAGTGTTGTGCCTCAGACACCAATTTTTTGTTTAATAATATTATTATAACATTATAACCACGAATAATATTAGTTTAACGTTATTATAATATTATCGTTACAAAATGCTGTCTGGGGCATTATTTATTTGAAATTGTCTGATTTCTATTGTATTTACAGTGTTTATTTTTTTACTAGTGGGGCTTACAGATAAAGTAAATAAATATTATGTTTAAGACGTGTAAAAAATATGTTGGTACTTTAAAAAAAAATAAAAATGAACATAATAATGAAATACGATAAATCTACCTATTGTACAAAACGTCTGTAAATCAGTGTACCATATTAGTCCACTCGATATCCACTTATTACTATCTCAGTTTCTTAATGTCAACATTATCCCTCGCAACGCGAGCAGGCCGCATGTCCACGTGCTGGTCGCTTGTCTCTGAATGGACATCACAGAAAACTTCCATTTGTTAATTTATACTTTCAAGGTATAGCATACCAACAATCCACCTTGGCAATAAGCTATCGCTGATACCACGTCCATGTGTCAGCCCACCGTAGCTTTTCAATGGTCGCATAAGCACCTGCCCAATGGTCATATCCGCCCAGATCCCACACCAGAATTTATCGGATCTTCGAATTTTAAGTACCCCTGGGTGGTGAATTTTATAAACTCTGCTGGGTCCATTTTCTCTTGCAACGTCAGCATATCCTGATAGTAGTGGTGAGCACTTTTAGCGTAATTTAGGTGTCCTGCTGCATGAAAATATGGAACCATATCTTTGTAAGAATGTAAGTGTAGTTTCTAGTCACCTTCAGTCCTTTCAGCTCTAATGAAGTTCTTCATTAGCGTGCACATACGGAAATATTGAATCAAAAGTGTCGCAGTTGGCCCTCGGTCCTCAATGTTCTTCAGAAGACTGGACAGTTTTTCCGTTACAACATTTTAGTGAAGGGTCATCTGAATTTATTTTCGAACTGTAGGAAGAGTCGTTAATAGCAGTGGTTCTCAACCTTTTTTGTACGACGACACCTTAATTTAGATCCATAAAAATGGCGACACACTTAAAAAAAATTTTATGGATTTTTGAAAAAGTAAAAATTACAAATCTATGTAAATTAATACATTTAGGTTCATGTTAGCATTTTATTTGAAAAAAAAACAAATTTTTTAAATTTACATAACTAAAATATAAACAATTTAAATTAGGTATTAAAAAAATATTATTATAATATTATATTATAGTTTATAATGGAAATTAGTGCGATACTTGTGATTGGCGAATTGAACATAGGTATTCGATTCGTGGGCGAATTGTTGACATACCTACTTACGCGTAATTCACTTTAAATATCTTTAAGCATTGACCTTTTTAGAATAGTGAGAACGTGCTTATTTACGTACCTACCTATACACATAATGCCAATTTACTATTTATCAGTTATGAGATTACATCGAAATCATTACGAGGTAAGAATATCTTCATAATTGTTTTTCTTATCTCTGGGTTTTACTATTTCATCATAATACTGAAATAATATCATATTTACTATGCCAAATGAAATTGCATGTAATATATTAATATATAAATAATATAATATTTTGGCGACACACACCACGGTAATACGCGACACACCGGTTGAGAGCCACGGGTTTATAGTGTCCAACGCCAGTGGCGTATTTAGGAATTTTGATAGGGGGAGGGGGATGAAATATATAATAATAGGTACTTTCAATAAATACTAATATAAAATACATTTTTAAAATCCCCTAACTTGTTGAGATTGGTGTGGATCAAGGTGAAATAAGAATTAACACAATAATTGTTTAGTACCTAATAGCGTTTATTATAAATACTCACCATGCATGAAAAATAATGCGCGGAAAATTCAAAAATATAGTTACCATACCACCATAAATGTATATGTTTTTATTTTCCAATATTTATGTCACGAACGACAAGTGGCGTATAGTAGGTATAACAAATTACCACGGCTAGAATATTTAGAAAACAGCTATACCTACTTAAAACTTAAAAGTAGTATCCTATTGAGAAATACAGAAAATAAGTAAACTTAACTTTACAAAAAAAAGGTCAAGGGGGGATCTATCCCCCATATCCCCCCCCCCCGTAAATACGCCACTGTCCAACGCCAACAGCTCTCTTTCGTCCAAGCTCAAAAGATCAATGATGAGTCCGCCTAAGGCGGCGTATGCAAGGCTGTGCTCGTGAACAACTCTGGCATAAGCGTGCCCTGAGATAATTTTGTCAATACTCTTGCTTGCTAAGACCTCGCAAAAGATTTGTTTCAAAACACTCCCCGCCATTATGGTTCCCATGGCACCTATGAAACTCATTAAGAGGTGAAAACCACCAAGCCTTACGGCCACGTTGCTGAAGTCTGGAACGCAGGCAGCAACATCCCGAGCCTTCCAGAACAATGGCTGGTAAAATGTCACAACACATGTGTTCTGGTTAATTAATTTGCACTTGTCAAGTGAAGTGAGAATGGATGTATGCACAGTGAAATGGTCGCTTGGGGTGAGTTGATGACCGGAAGGCATAGCATTTTTGAACATTCATACTCTTCCCCTTGTGTCCTAAACTCCATAAACTCATTCCACCCAGAAACTGTTGTCAAGTGAGCGATTTCTTAATTTCTATGCTGCATAGACAGCGTCAACAGTACAAATAAAACAGCACAGTATCTCGCAATAGCGGACTATAATAATATTATTTATTAATTAATATCGATAGTGATATTTGATATACACGTAATAATAGCTGCACGAATCGTTATAATTAAGTTAAGGGTAATTATTAACTCACCAGAAATTCATAAACAATTCATAAACAGATCCATCGACTATCTCCATTGCCAAATGACAACGCACAGCGCTAATGATTTATAATGGAAATTATGGTACTTAATATAATATAATATAGTTATAGCCTATAGGGTCAAAACCTTCGTATGTATTAATAATTTTAAATTATTTATACATATGTATATAACAAAATTAATTTTGCTTTTTTGGTAAATAAATTCGTATTCTATACATTAAAATTTGGCATCTTCATGTTTCGTGTTTATGAAGGGGTGTGGAGAGAGGGTCATAGGTTTCCTTAGATGTTAATGTTGATAAGTTATTGACATAATTAACATGGAAATAATGGTATTAAATAGTTACGGAACCAAAACCTTCGTTTTTCAGCAATTTTTTTAAATTTTGTATAACTTAGTATAACTTTGATCAACAGTATCTCGGTTAATTTTTAGTCTAAAAATAAGTTTTACCAACCAAATTTTAGTAAATTTAGTAGTCTACAATTTTGTTAATATCTATAGAACACAAAATATGATTAGTTTACGAATATAAGCGAAAAACTGAAAAAAAGTCTGAAAGTTTTGGGGCTTTTGCAATCCACTAAGTTAGCACAGGGTCCTCGAGGTCGAAAACTTAGGATAGACATCCTAGAGTACCCCTAGACAACCGGTAAAATTTCATTAACTTCGGAATACTTTCCAGCTACCCCCTTTTTTTCATTATATCGACTGGCCTATATGTGTGTGTGTTTATTATTTTATTCAAATAGGTAATCAAATTACGAATTTTGTAATAATTAGTTGGTATCACAATTATCTACATGTAGAATATAGATGCATTTATTTGTGTTAATACAAAAAGTGTTGTTCATTAATGAATAACTCGTACCTAATGAATAGTTTTTTTTATATAATATGTAATAACTAATAAGGCTATTGAAAACTGGTTAGAATTGTAAATAATATGGAGATTTGATTTAAACACGTTTTGCAATAAGTTATTACCTATGCTATAAAGGAAAGGTAATTTTTAATTTTTAAATTGTATTTTATTCGCCAATTAAAATTTACGAAAACTTAATTAAATTTATAAATTAACTAATTTACATTTTACACTCGAGTGTTTAATAATGGTTTATATAAGAAAAAAAACTCAATCACGTATCATTACTATAATATAAAACATTACTGTCAAGTGTCAATTAGGTAATAATAACTTATAAGTAGAACCATTTCAAATAATATATGGTTTCATAATTTAATGTTAAAAACAATGAAGACAATGTAATTTATAAAAGATTGAGATTTTTTTATAGATTTAAACATTGCAAATATCAATGTACACATATATCACACAAGTATAATGGATCTTTTATACCTGCAGATGTCTAATTTAAAATAAATATTACAACTAATTCAATAATTATACCTAATTGGATAAACTTAATTAAAAACAAATTACACTTATACGTTATGCTATTTGTTTATTTCCAAACGTTTAAAAATTTAACTATGGTCTTACGCTCCTACATACTTATTAGTTATTATAGTCAAAATTCAAAAGTAAAAAATGGTTTTAAGATAAAAAACATAAGATTAACTATTTCATATACAAATATAAAATGTTGCAATTGTTGTATATACGTATCTCTTGGATTCTTTCATCCCTCCATTTTGTTGACAAATTTATTGAAGTAAATATCTACATGAACTGCAGTTTTTGTAACAGCTAAGGAACGAAAATCGGATAGCCCGTCGAAAGTATTCGAAGGCCAAAAAAATAATTTAATCAAATTAAAAGATGATTGATCCTTTAATTAATAATATTATTATTAATTATTTTTGTATTTATATTCTATAATCTATATTATGCTATATTAAAAAAATCTGACTGACGATAATTCTAAAAAAAAAAAATTAAAAAAATAAATAATTATTCATGTACTTCATGTATTGAAAATTTCATTGTATTTCACAGCATATATTTTTGGGGCAAATTAGATACGCCCATTTATTATGCTGCGAAATAAGATAGAACTTTTAATGGGCGTATGTAATTTGCACCAAAAACAACCCCTCCAAAAAAAATATATATGTAATTTGCTCCACATCTAAAAATTAATTTCGGTAATTTGGATCAATTTTTAAGGTTGTAGTTTGCGTTACACAAAACTTTATAATAGTGCATTAATAAGTAATCTGCACCATCGTGTACCTGCGAAACTTTAAAACTTGCCACTTTAAAATAACTAAATAATCAATTTCATTTTAATAGAAAATCAGTAATATTATAACTATAAATAAATGTATATACCTAAGTATACAGAATACACGTATGTCGTATACTCTATGTATATTAAATAAATATATTATTAATATGTTTGCGATTAATATTGGACTAGGTACTATAAATATCATGATATACTGCTGTTCAATATTGTTCGATATTTTGACAATTGATATTTTTATTAGATTAGACGTAATCGATCTCGTCTCTACTTATTATTAGTAGAACACAACAATATTATATCCGGCACGCGTTGGTATTAACGTATTTTCGATGCGATATCAGTAAATTTATCTGCTGGTAAATTCCAACAGTTAAAGTTGAAAATGTGGCGCAGATTACATATTCCATTTCGTTTTCTGTGTGGAGCAAATTTCTAAAAATGAATTTTTAGAGGTGGCGCAAAATACATGTTTAATTTTTATATTTTGGCGCAAATTACATGCGCGCTTAAATATACCTAGCTATTGGTGGCGCAAATTACAAGTAATTAAATTGGTACAAAATACCATCTCCCCAATAAATTATATTCATATTATATTCTTAATATTATTTTGTATTTGCGTGTTGCGTTGTACATTTATCTATAAAGTAGGTAGGTATATAATATTACATGGTGGAAATCAGACAAGAATGTAAAATATTTATTTTTCGTGATAACAATAATAGATACTTACCTAATTATAAGTTATAACTGAAACTACTAAGACACTTAGGTACGCTTGTTAAAGTCCCTCCAGTGGGTGAAGTCTTTATTCTTTTAAAAATGTCCGTTTTTCTTTATTACAGGTAGGTATACCATTAATTTATTGTTTTTATTCATTATTATTAATAAAATAAATAAAAACTAATAAAAAAACAATATTAAGATGAATATATTATTCAATATAAATAGGTATACAATGTATGAGTTACTGCATGAAAATAATTGGATAATCAACTCGGGCAGATGCTAAAAATATGGACATTTACGATTTCAACAGTTCGTCCATATAGTTCCATTCATTTATTATCTTGTGAAAACTCAATACAATATTACAATACCTATACCAGATACCTATAACAGTTTCGATATGCGTTCATGTTGAAATTCGAACAGAAAACTACTGTCGATTAGCTCGCATCTGCACTCTGCATTACGAACGTTTACAGTGTGTTCATATACTTACCTATTATGACATTAACACGCGATCAATGTCAACTACGCAGACTTTTGTTCGAGATTGATATTTATGACGGTGCGTTTCGGTAAAGATCACGAGTGTTTAATCATGCAGTCGGCGACAGTTCTAGTGTCAATATTAGCGATCGTCTCCGCTGAGTCGGAATACCAGCCACAACGATGGGTCACGAGAATACTGCACGACACGCTCGAAAGTTATGTCCCGGATGGAGGACCGTCGTGCAGGCGGGATGGACAGACATATCGCGAAGGACTGAAGGATCTCAAGCTATGGGCAACCCAAAGTGAGTCCAGGCGATAACGCCAATATATTATAATCATATCTATATATAATATATAATTTTTATATCATATATACATTAGGTATATCGTATATAAATGATTGTGTGTTAGCGTTATCAAATGTATTTTTTATTTTAAAAGTATTACAAAAGTTTTAAAAAGTTTATAATAAGACATTTTTTAAGCAAAATTCTCGATACCAAATATATTTTTACAATTTTTATCGTTATTAATTTTAAAGTAGGTGGTTTTACTTTTTTAAATTACAACATACATTTTAAATTGCATATGCTAAACAGAATTCAAAGTAAGTACCTACTTTGACACATGGAAATTGAATTTCTAACGGGTAGGTAGTTAATTTAGATATAAGTTATATAAGCTATAACTAATTAACTACTCGTTTGAACTTATAACTTACAAGTTATAAGTATTTAAAGTTCTAATATGAGTGGGGTAGAGAGGTACAGGGGCACTTACCCCGCAAAATGTTAACATACATATGACATATCAATATATTATGATAGTATTTAATCGTCCAAATTGTTAATTGTAGAACAATTTCTTTTTGCTAGGTATGGGCTAATTAAGAGACAACCTTGTTTATATTTGGAGTTGGAATAAAATATTAAGTAGATAGGTACCTACCTACTAGGTATTACTTTTTAAATTGTAACTAGTTTATTTATTTAAACTACTACTGAAGTTGGATAAATATATCTACAAGCTTTTGTCATGGGTATTATTTACCTAACTGTTTGAAAATTATACTGATTAGTTACTTCTTTTTTTAAAACTAGTTTTTATGTGTTATTTTACTCTATCGTACACTCATAACAAAATGTACACTCAATAATGATTTTTATACCTACCTAGTATATTTTATAGTAAGTATGTTATACTATTAAAAGTAGTGAAATGGGATAATATTTATAATAATATAATTTAAATTGAGACTTAAAATATATATCAACAGTTCTTATACATTTCAGAAACATATTATTATATTAATCAAGATTGCGAATTCGTTTAATAAATTATCTAAATAAAAAGTTTAAACAATGTTGACTCTGATGATTTTTTCCTGTTGATCTAAGTAATTTCTTACAAGACTCTATAAATTAATAGGTTTAAATGTATTAAATATTATAGTATTATACAAGGTATCCAAAATTGTTTAAGCGATATTTCTGAAAATTTAATTCGAAGACTACAATTAACAGAAATAAATTCGTTCTTCTCTCACATCAAATTATACAAATAATCAAAAAATAGGATATATATGATTAGGGAATTGGGGTACTCGCTTCCTACACAGTACTTAGATATATATGTTACATTCGTTCAATAATATTATTATATTTTGTTTCAATAATTTCATAATACGCATTAATATACGGATGATCCCAAAAATCTTCTTGGTTAATTTTGTCTTATTATTAATAGAACAATACAAATCCAGCAGTTTGGTCGTAATTTCACAGTTTTGCCTCAAAATTCAAAAAAGATCCATTTGTGGTGGTGCACAGACCTCGATAATGACTCCAAATGATCCTACACCAATACGTTAATTTATGTTGTACATGGCTCAACAAACATTTATGTTGGATTCATTCTTTTTTTCTAAACATGTTTTTGACATACATATATAATACATATTTAATTGTGACTATTTGTAATAATTATCGATATACCTACCTATTGTCTAGTATCTCATAGTCCAATATAATTAAAAGTAAAACATTGCTAAATAAAATTGTATAGGTAAACATAACTCGGAAAACTGAATTTCAATGTTTAAAAAACGTACGCGTATAATAATTATAACCTTTAATATAACACTGTTCCTGTAAGTATATTTGTAAGTTGCAAAAATGTTATTAGAGAAGTTTGAATAATACAATAGACTGTGATTTAAAATAGGTACGTTTGCATTTTAGTTTTTAAGTACAATATATTATGTTTATTTCTTTTTCTTTTTTAGTGTATGACGCTTCGGCAAAGTTTCCAACAGGCATATTATCTGGGAAATCAGTCGATTTCGGTGATTATGACGAATGTATGGAAACCAACACAAATAGTTTAGACTTTAAACCTCAGTACTGTATAGTAAACATACGTTTTTCACCGTCTGTTAAGCTGTATCCAAATTACTACAAAACCACTCCACTTAATATTTTAAACTCGTCAATTTCTGCGTGGGAAGCTGTAAAGGTAATATTATTACTAATACTGGTAGGTATAACTATATAAATTATGTTAGTTGTTGCTGAAGTTCATCTTTCCGAGCGTGTTTTACGTCATTGTTCTTAATCTACTGCCATACATGTTACTTATTGTTTTATTTATGCATAACAGATTGTGGTAGGTAGATATATATTTTAATATTTTAATTACAACAAAAAGCAATATCAGTGGGTATATACAGGGTGTAACAGGAAGACCTGACATATAAAATAATTTTTGTTCTAATTTGTTTGATTAAATTCAAAATAGCCAATTTGTGAATCTGATTATAAGAAAAATGTTGACGGTTAAAACATTTATCTAAGTCAAGTAGCTTATTTTTTTAGAATTTTTTAAAATATCAATATTTTTTTGATTAAATTAATTTGGAACGTAGGTAATAACTTTTTTTAAAACATTATTTTTGGGAATTTCTTGACATGTGTATATTTCTTAAATTATTTACTAAATCGTATAATTTAAAAAAAATAAGTAGCATAATTTTTTTTTTTTTGTCAGGTCGTTCTGTTAAACGCTGTATATCCATATTTTTTTGTATGATTATATCATGATTATCAATATCGATAGGTACAATACATACTATTACATTTATATATTTTTCTTTATATAAAACAATCAATGCTATTTTAAATAGTGACAATTTTACTATTCAACGGTAAATAGGTAGGTACCTATCGAAAGGCTATATATAGATACTGTCACTTAGGTACCTATTCTACCCCGTCAAGCAATTTTACTAAATCAATCATTCATGTACTTACCTAATATTAAACTATTTATGTATGCGTTTACACAGCTAAATCCTAATCCGGCAAAGGTCCAGCGTAATGAAATCAACACTGCGATTTGTATTCCGTCCTCGTGCACCCATTCGGATTTACAGTCCACGTTGTCTCAAAACATTATTTCTGCGTTTAACGAGGAAGAAATAAACACCACCGTTACCGTGGACCCGCTGTTCTGCACCACGCAACACGACAAACCACCCAAGACATTGGGATTCATAATTTTTTGGTAATGCGCATAAGTCATAGAAATCATAAATCATAATACATAATATACCAATGCAATATATATAAATCATTTAGTACTTACATATAGATAACGTTTTATTACTTTAATGCCAAATACCCATGTTCTTACAGTATATAAGTAGGTATATTTAAAAATAACTAATTTTCATAACTAATTTGTTTAGGTGTTTCATATTGGTTATTGTTATATTAACAATTGTTGGAACACTACAAGATTTATATTCAAAGGAAGATACTGAATCTAAATGCAGTAAGTACATATCGGCACAATATTAATTATCAATAAAAATTGTCCATTTTATTATCATTATTAATTTACAACATAAATATATATTTTTTTAGAACCAATCTTGGTAGCATTTTCAATTCAATCAAACCTCAAAAAGTTATTTTACAATAGTACTAAGACTGCGGAATTTGCTGGCTGTAACTTCCTTAAAATAATAGCTTGTCTAGTCGTTTTATTAGGACACCGGTTGATGTACATTAGTGCACAGCCAATTTATAATACCAACAAAATTGAAGAGGTAAATTGTATAGGTATTTTAATAATTGGGCGAATGATTTTTTTATTTTATTTTTTTTTGTATTTAGACTTTTGAAATGATGATTTATGGAGTAGTGCATAACGGACCATTGGTAGTAGATATTTTTCTTACCATCTGTGGATTCTTAACTTTTGTTAATATGTACAGCGAATTAGTGAAGACCAAACAATTTAACATGCCATTTATATTATTTTGGAGATGGTGCAGGTAACAATGTGTACCTACAGCTATATTTACTAGTTTTTGTTGTACTTAATCTTGTATATTATGTAGGTCCTTATCATTTTATCAATAATCACTACAAGGTACCCTTACTGTTTTTTGTTTTTATTTCTTACGATTAGTGTTCGTGGTTATTAGAATATACTAAATAGTGTTTTGAATTTTGAAATTAGGTAGATACATATATATATATATATATATATATATATATATTACTAGACCAAACATTGGGACTTTCAAATTGGATTTAAAAATACATATAGGTGCCTACCTAAACCTAATATATAGGTAACTTTAATTAGTAGTATGTAACTAAATAGGTATTAATTAGATACAAATTAAAAATCTATAAAATATTTATTCAGTTTTGTAGTATACCTAGGTATAAATGCTTACTACAAAGTTAAGAGCAATACACTTGTATAAACATAGAAAATATGACGTCTAAGCACTCTCCTTTGATAGATTTTTGACGAATAAATAATAATAGGTACCTATTGTTTTAAATACAATTTTACGAACGATATTATACCTAGTTTTGTTACATGAATGAATGGATGATATGTTTAGGCAGAAGTCGAAATAAATGGTATTGTTCGGGATGATGTGGGAATAAAATTCAAATTCAATAAACTGGTTTTTTTACATTTCTATCGATTTTGTAATATTTAATTTTCAATTATTTACTACTGAGTACTGGATTTAATAACTGAATACCAACTGTATTTATATTTTATATGTTATGATAAATTTCTTGGATACAATTTGCTCTGAATAAATCAAAGTATAGGTACATTTTAAAATAATAAAACCGTTACAGACTGATCCCTCTATACGGTGTGATGATCGCGTTTTATTCGTTCGTATTAATACACCTTTCGGACGGCCCTTTATGGAGGCATATGGCTGTTAAAGAGTCGGAAAACTGTCAACAAAATTGGTGGACCAACTTACTGTTTGTAAACAACTACGTCAATGCCGATCAACCAGTGAGTGCAGAAATATTATATATTACTTTTTAGTAGATACTACCTACAACGGTACTACGCAATTATTATATGATTAAAACGATTTCACGCCAACAGTGTATGATTCAATCCTGGTATATGGCGTGCGACTTGCATCTGTGCGCTGTGGGCATACTAATTGTGTACTTTGTTTGGAAATTTCCGAAGTGCGAAAAAATTGTTCTGATTATTGCAATAGTCGTATCGTGTTTCATTTCAGCGTATGTTGTGTACGACCACAAATTTTACCCAACCTTTTTTGGTTTCATTTCGTAAGTGCATAATATTTTTACAGTATCTACCATTTACAACATGCATATATTAATAAAATTGCTTCTAATTTAAATATTTAAAAAAATTAATATTTTAAAACAAATTAGGTACCTAAGTACTTTAATTAACTTAAAATAATTTATATTTTATTGCAAATATTATAAAATATGTTTTTTAATTAAGGGCAAATAGGATAATGGACAAAATCTTTTTCAAGACTTGTTGATTGCATAAAAATCATTTTATGCAATGAATATAGATTTATAATATATAATAAATTTATATTGTAAATTATTGTATTTACCAATTCGTATTATAAAATAATATGATTTAGTATAAATTATGTATGAATCCTACAACAAGATATCTCTAAAACTTGTAATTTTATTACTAGACTTTTTTTCGTAAAATTATCCAAATACCTACTTATTGATTAATGGGCAATGGTTGCTTTTTATCTTTAACTCTCACAATTTTCAACAAACGTAATAAGTACCTATCGATTTAAAGTTTATTCACCCCAAGTATAGATTGTCTCTTCAAATTGCCTGTTAATTGCTGATTAACACTTTAAAGTTTAACACATATAGGATATATTGAGATACCTATTATACACAGCCACATAGGTACAACTATAAAACTAAATATCGTAGTCTTTGGTAATTGAATATTTGGTATAATACAAGAAATAGTGAAGTAGGTACGTATTATTTGGAGGGATGTAGATACTTCTAACAATGGCAATAATATAATGCATCAACTTCCTAATCATGATTAGGAATATAATATTTTTTCTTTCCCGAACAAAACGAAGTTTATTTTTTATCACAGGAATTTGAAATACCCGCCGAGCCACGAAGATTTCACACTGCTGTACATACCCACGCACACGAGGGCGACGCCATACTTCGTGGGAATGTTCGCTGGTCACGTTTACCGGACAACGAGAGCCCGGAAGCCCGACTTCCGATTCCCGTACCCTACACTGTGTCTGTGGACGATCGTCGGCGGCTGTGTACTATGGATGATGTCCGTATTCTACTTTTTCGTACACGAGTACAGCATGTGGGCGAGCGTCTTGTACGCGCTCGTGTTCCGTCTCATATACTCAGCCATGATTTCGGCGTTTATCATTATTTCCGCCGTAAACACTTGTTACACAGGTAGGTAACGGCTGACCAAATACTGATGACCCGTCCAAAAACCATTAATATATATTATGCATTGTTATTACTTATTATCATACCATAATAATTGGCCTCATATAAATAGGATCTTGGACATTAATACTCGCGCCGTTGGGCAGACTCACGTACGGAGTGTATATGGGAGGATTGTCAATACAATTGTTCTATGTGGCATCTGCGCGTACTCAAATTTATTTCAATCAATTACTAATTGTAAGTAATATTATACTCTACTACAGCGTACATATATATATATTATAATATACAAGATATTTAGTACCTAATTAATAAATATAATTCGCCAAACATGCTCATCCGAGTCCCACGTTTGTTTCTGTTTTAATCAAATTGATGCTACCGAAAACACCAGGTTGAAAATCAAAGCATTTTTAAAGCTCCAAAAGTTGTCGAAAAAACAAAAACATATCATTGTAAAATCGCTCTGCTCAAAATCTTTAAGTTATTTTTATTTAAAACAGTCAAAAGTAAAATAAATCTGCTGTCTATTTTTAATTTTACTATACGGCGCTTGTATATAGTTACACCTCAACAATCCAGCTTCAAGATATAACCTAAATTTTCTCATAGCTTTCCTTCAAACTTCTTGACTATTAATCAAAGATGTACATTTTTATTAATAGTCATGGGTCGTGATTGGTGATTCAATTTTTGGATTTATTATTGCATTCATTTTGTACATGTTGATCGAGAGTCCATTTGAAAATCTATTGAAACTATTCATCAACAAAATAAAAGGAGGTAAAGATCAATTATTATTTGTTGTATAGAGTATTTTAGTCTTTACTCTTTAGAAATGATTATAAGTTTTTTAAAAACGACCATTATAATATCTAGGTATATGCCATTTCAAATTCAAGGTCAGTCATTGACTTTAAAAAATTGTTTTGACAACATTATAACAGTGTTGAAATATTTAAATATAATTTGGGATATACTGTTATCAGTGATCATCAGTTATAATTTCAATTAATATTTACTTACAAAGTGTTCAACATTTTTAGATACCTCACCTATTAGTAGTTATTACTTAATATTTGTCCTTGTATAATATGATGTAAACTTAGTTAATACCACTAGTTTATCTTAAATAGTGGTTTATACTAAAAAATTTACATTTATTTGTACAAGTTGATGAATATACATATTTTTGGGTTTAAATTATCTACTTACCTAGGTACATATAGGCTATACATAGTATATTTATTATTATCACCATCAAATTATTCTAATATCAGACTAGGAGTGTCACTATTTCAACCATATAATATAAAATATACAATTAAAAAAAAATTAATCACAATTTTTAATTCAGGAAAAAATAAAACTGAAGAAAGAACACCCAACGCTGTTGAAATGATATCACCACATACTGGACATGCAATAGAAATAAATAGTTAATATGAATTTATTAAATATATGTACCGGGTCACCAAGATATAAAGTTAAAATACTTAAAATTAAGACACAAAATGTTCCTATATAGATATTAGAATGTTACGCACGAATACCTATTGTATTATTATTTTTATATTTGTTTTGAACTTCTAGTTTATTTTATAATTTTTGTTATTGTCAAATGTCATCATTTTTTATTTACTTTACTTAATATTTGTAAGTATAAAGTATGAACTCTCAGAATTTATACAATTTTTATTTATAATTGAAAAAGTACATTAGTAATGTAAAATGTTACCTATACACTAATACCTATTGTATTATTATTTTTATATTTGTTTTGAATTTCTAGTTTATTTCATAATTTTTGTTATTGTCAAACTTCATAATTTTTTTATTTACTTTACTTTATATTTGTAAGTATAAAGTATGCATTCTCAGAATTTATACAATTTTTATTTAAATCTAAAAAGTACACAAGTATTGGTATGTCAAAAGTAGATTATAAAGTTGTTAAAAATGCATAAAACTATAAGAGACAACAGTTAGAACTTTAAAAGTAATTAATTATTATAAATAATGGATTATATGGTCTGTTCAATATGAGATCGGCAAGGGCGGCCAAATAGTGCGCATGGGCATGGCTTTGTTCTGGGGCAGTGGCCGATGCATTGCCGTAGTTGGGACGGCATCTGACCATATGTCTGACCGCCGCCCAACGAAAACTGGTCGCTGCTGTGTACCAATCTCATTTTGAATAGAATAGATTCTGTCGCTCCTGATGTTACATTTTTGACCAGAATTGAAGATGTTTCATAGGATATCATTGTTGATATTTGGGTTGGTTTTAATAATGTCTGCAGTTTAAATCTCAGGTTATCCATGCATCAATTTTTAAACATAATTGTTCTTAAGAAGGTGTGTATAACTTTATTATTATAAGACCAAATTATACATTTTATTTGTTTAGAATATCAGCAGGTATGCTATTTACACTATACAATATACATATTATTATATTATTTATATTATCTACTGTGATACCCGAGGTCATACCTCCATTTATCAACACATAACAATCTTATTTTTATCTGTCTCAGCTGTAAATCAATACGCATGTTTACACATTTTCAATAAAAAAACCTGTTGTTCTGGATCTTCTACAGCGTTACTCATTTTTTCGATCAAATGGATCAGTCCATTTGTTCATATCTAAAATAAAACATATGATATAAGGAATTTTATAAATTAAAGCTAATATTCAATAAAAAAAAAAAAATTATATACTTCCAGGAGCTTCAGGCCTTATTCTAGATTGATCTAATTGTGCACGGTTTAGTTCTTGTGACTTTTCTAAAAAATTAGTATATATTTAGACAAGTTATAAGAAAAGTCAAATAAAATTTCCCAAACATTCTTCTCCTTTAGGGAGGGAACTCATCCTTAATTTTACTCACTTCAGAATAAAATAGTGGTTTATTATTAAATACAATAATAAAGCAATAGATTAAAAACAAATTTAAGTACAGCTTATAAAATGTTATAATAACAGTGATGGGCTATCTTTTAACAGTTTTAATTTTTCATAAGAATAATGAATAATTGAAGATTTTAAACATTTATATATTAACCAAAATTAAGGGTAGGTATATAGAAACTCCAGTTATGTGGGCTGGAAAATTATGAGTCATAATGTAAAAATTTAGAAATTGCAGAGTATTGTGTAATTTTGTGAATATTATACTCATTTTATATTAAATTAAATTTAAAAATAATAATAATATCGACACAGAGACATTAAAATATTATTAAATCCATAACTATACATTTATACTATTACTTATATACTTTATTATTTAAATATTGAATTTGCTATACACCCGACAGCATCAAAGATATATTAACATTAACTTGATAATGGTTGTAACTTTAAATTGTTTATAATACCTAAATTAAATTTATATATTATTATTTGATTGATGAAGAATAACTAAAATTTGTATAAAATCTATACTAACTAATAATAATAATGGTAAGATTACATTATTACAAATATTAAACTTACTATAATCTTCAACATGCGTCATTGGATAAATAATGATTGGGTAAGTTGCTATTCCTATGCTGCCAACAAAAGCTGATAGGAATGCAACATACTTCCATCCTTTTAACTGAGACATTCAAACTTAAAATTACTCAAGTTATATTACTAAACTTTATGGTAAAAAAGAAACTTGAAGAATAAAATAATTAATATATCATTGAAAATAATATTTTAGTACTACCTCATTGGATTATATTATCATTTATCAATTTAGTTTTGAAAATAGATATTATAATCACAGAATAAAAAGTATTTTGTCATAATCTTGATGCCTTTGTTATCAAATTTTATATTATAATCTGTGCTAGCAGCTGCCTGCCTGTTTGTTGTAAAAAAATATTACACAAGGCTTGTTTTACAATCATTGTTTAAACCTCGGTTAAGCCTAACCCACTGATTTTACCAGCCGAATTTGGTGGTTTAACCTTAGTTCAACGATTGTAATACGGGCACACAGACGCACAGAGTATAATCGTTATTTTTTTATTGTTATAATATAATATTAATATTTTATAAAATTATTCTAATTTAATTACATATTTATAATATTATATATAACATAATACGCATATCTGTAGTAGTCCAGTAGCCCCGAAGTCCAACATTTTACCTATAAGCATGGTTGTAAATATACACCCGTGCCATAAATAGTTATGCCATTAGACACATTTACATAAAATGTTGATAACCACATAACACAAATTGTTTTAACAACATTTGATTCACCGACAATAATTGTCATAGGTTAATATTATATACTTTCGCGCTACTGCTGTTGTAGTGGTAGTATTGTTATGGGGGTAGCATAGACCTATAAGTCTAGGGTGGTATAGTAGAAGTACCCGTGTTAAAAAAAAAATTACTATTAAGTAAGATTTATTTTTATTTTTTAGACCATTCTGCCCTTTGCAACTTCTACCAAAGCATACCAAACTTCTCGAATTATTACTCCATCTCTTTGCCCTCTTAAGTAATCTCCACTCAGTTCTAACGCATTAGGTTCCCAACGATTGTTTTTTATTTTGCTTGTTAGTGAGTCTGCTGTGAGTCTGACCATAGAAAATCTTACAGGTCGGGTGCATTATACCTGTTGGCCTGTTCAAATCCGCATTCTTTCATTGTTCATACACACAAGTGTTTGGGGTTAAGTGTAGGTCCATGGATTTTTCTAAGGAAGCTTATTGTTATCACCCTGTATCATAGACTATATTTCACATCTGTACTTGATATTGGTGCATAGGTAGGCAATGTATTTATGTATTTCCTTGGTGTCTTGAAACGAGTTTCATTAAGTAATAAGTATATTTACATATTATATTACAGACAAGATTAAAGATATTGGCACAGAATTGGCTCCATTGAGTCTCGATAGTTCAATAATTAGCAACACAACAATCATTATATTTAATGCATGAAAATGTATTTACAGTTATTTATATTTCAACAATTATAATTATACAAAAACATATCTTAGCCATTAGTATTTAATATAGTACTTATTAACAACTAAAAAATTAAAATATAATTTTTCAATTCAATTAAAAAAAAAAACTTACAAATTAACTGGTTATTCAGTTATTTTTTCCATTTTATACATCTATAAGCTTTAAAATCCGACACTTTATCATCTAAATGATCATAGTTATATGATTTAAAACAAGATTCACACATATGATTTACAGTTAATGGGGTTCTTTCATCATCGTTCAGCATAACAATACTGGCAATATTTTTATAGCAAAATATACAGTTCTTTAATTTTTCCTTTGCTACACTTATGACTCTTGGATAATTGGTTTGGCCAAGACAATCATTAGATTTAGCAATGTTGATTTCATTAAATATAAATAGATGTTCACAACGTCCTAGATGTTGATAAACATAGGGTTGACCGATGCATACCTCCAAGTCCAAAAGTTGTGTATCCATTGATAATATATTTTGAATAGTATGACCATTACAACTAGCCCAACTTTTCATTGTTTCGGCATGCATCAATGTACTTCTATCAGGTAAAGAGTCAACATATAAATTATTATTGATATAAAACAATCCGTGCTTCAAATCTGAGTTTACTATGAATTCTAAAACAAAATAAATAATAATCGATTTTATTACATTTTAATGTTTTTAATTCTATGTTAAGTACCACGCACAGGCCAACTAATAAAATATTATAAGATAAGTACACCGAAATATATTTTTGTCATTATCTTTTACTAGTGCCAAAAAACTTGCATGTACCAAAACCACTTTAAAGATCATAATTTGATTTTTAAATCTAGATAGTACTTTGAAGAGGTTATTTACAATCCATAAATTATTGAACCATCTATTGACCACTTATAATTTACATATTTATATAAAAACTCAGGAAGGATATATAACAGGGGTGGCCAAACTTTTTTTGATTAAGATTTACTGAGGGTATATTTTTTTCTTTTAGGATAATATTAATAATAAACATATTTATATAAATAAAAAAATTAAAGTGTTGAGTTATCTAAAATGAGTGTTTCACATTAAATTTCTAAATAATTTTAAAATGTATTAACATTTTACTGTTGATGTAGAAGTGCGTCGTTGCATATATCATGGCCAAACGAAGACTCCGTGCTTAAGTCTAAACCTAACCTACTTAGCTTTTATACATTTCATGTGAAAAATGCCATTTAACATTAACAGGTTAATCCGAAATATATGTATTTAATAACAGAATCTACTAAATGACAAATGCATAAGAATAATTAATCAATTCTAACAAGGGGATCGACTTAGAAATCATCCAAGGTCGACCGTTTGGCCACCCCTGATATATAAATATAAATAAAAATTTCGATTTACCTAATGGTTTATGAGGGTTTTTGCTTATATCGCCGCTGATTTCACTTTCTTCATTTTCACATTTAAATCCTTGTTTCAAATCATGAAGAGTTTGTGTGTCATAAAATTGAAGGGTTTTTTGACAACGTGGAATAACAGCTTCATCAGGAATTTGATTTTGCGTCCAATGAAATGGATAATAAACTGAAATTGTTATTAATAAAGTTTCACCAGGCAAAATATTTCCTCTTGGAGTAAAGCTGGGTAGCGGAGTATATAATTTAGTTCTCTTAGTCTGATAGAAATCACTTTTCATAACATTAAGCGTTTGGAGTTTACTACTAGTAGTGTCATAGATAGGAAAAACATAACGAGCACATAATACATCTGGTGAATCAAAAACATCTTGAAAATCATATTTCTGTAATTCTTCATCCCATTTTTTTACCTCTTCTGGTAAATCAGTTAAATCAATATCTGAATTAATTAATTTTAATTTTTCATATACTAGACGATCAGTGACTCTTGACATTTTAACTTGATCAACTTTATAAGCATTCTCAATTTTAAATTGTCTTAGGTTAATGGGTTTAGAAATGTAACAACCAAGAAGTGAATCGCTGAACTCCATTGATGATTGATGTTATCCTATTTATTTATTCTGTAAAAATAAAGCATAAAAGGTTTCATTATTTTGAAAAAATAAAATATCAATTCTTAAAATGTTTAAATAAATATAGGTAGGTGTTAGGGTTTATTCTTAATTATGTTAAGAGGATGTAACCGCATGTGTGGTCTGTCTTACACACATACTTTATAGCAAATTTTTCATTCACCAGTTGCAATAGTGTGCTGTTTATTAGATTGGATTGACCTATTATAAATTTAAAGGTAAGATTATTATCTAGGGCACGACGTAAGATTTTATTGATATTATTGTTTTTAAGTAAGTTATGACCTTTTTGAAAACTGTAAACTGCACATTTTAAAATGATCATAACTTACTTAAAAATAATAATATCAATAAAAGCCCATCTCACCTTCAAATTTTATAATAGGTCAATTCACTCTAATATCAAAACTAATAGTACACTATTGAAATTGGTTAACAAAAATGTTCTATGTCGTAGGTTTGTAAGACAGACAACACATGCGGGTACTATATACTTTTAAATAGCATAGTTTATAATTTATTTGTGATTATTTGATAATCATTTTTGATGATCTACATACTCCTTATTTAACAGAAATTCAATAGACTTAAATTAAGACATTAAGAGGACGCCACACAAATATTTGTTGTCTCTATCTTACAAGTTACGCAAAGTTACGCTCAGCAGATCACGTTTAGCTCCGTTAATTTAATAATTAGAGTTAATTGACCTATTATGAAACTTGATGGTAAGAACATTATCTGTGTTTGTTGGTTGGTTTTTTATGATTATTCAGTTTTTAGGTGAGTTATGATCATTTTTAATTTACGCTATATTATATACGCATAACTTGCCAAAAAATTGAAGTATCGTAAAAAACCAACATACAAATGTTCTTACTATTAAGTTTCATAATAGGTCGATTCACTCTAATTTTAATACTAACAGAGGTAAACATGATCTGCTGAGGGTAACTTTGCTATGTTACACACTTGGAAGACAGAAACCATAGAATAGTATACATAGTACCATAGTATTCTATGACGGAGACAACAAATATCCAAGTGGAATCTTCTTAACGTACTTATAATTTATATTTTAAATTCATCTAAAAATATAATTATGTACAATGTACTAAATATTAATGTGTACTATGTATGTAGTTGATTTCTTTTTTCAAATTAATATAATAAATATAGAATTTACAAACGTCAAACGGACAACTATAATTACTGTAATCAATAGTACAATACAGTGAGTTTATTAACTTACTTAACTGACTGTCTCACTTATTCCTTAGAAGTTAAAAGAAAATGCTGTGTATAAGATATGTAGTACTTGTTAGAAGTTAGAATAGGAAATTAGGTAAGATCGCAGTCCACGATCAAAGTATTCAATTGGTTTTACTTAAAGATATAGCAAAATAAATAAATGAATTTCTATTAATACTATATATAAGTATAACTAGTAAAATAACTAAATTTACTTTGTAAATTGTAAACTTGTAATGCAACAATGCGCGGGACTATTTTCTATGAATATGCCGTGATCACAGATATGTATAATAACTAGATACCCGACTTCTTATCAATGACGCTGGCAGCCATTTACAACTTGGGCAAAATAGTATTATCAGTACATATGTATATATAATTAAATATATATATGAATAAATGTAAACATTGCCAAAGTTGCAAATGGCGTCGGGCATCATAATTTAATAATGTTGTTGTATATGGAGTCGGGTATCTAGTTATAATACATATCTGTGGCCATGATTAATGATTGCCGTCATGGCGTCATGGCATCATGCTTAAATGATAAGACTAAAGACTACCGGTTTTTGATAAAGCAATAAGGCGTTCATTCATTGGCCCACTGAACTGAACTGAGTTTCGTATTCAGGCTACATGCGGCCGCGGACAAGGAAAAAAGTATGATGTGCACCCAGAGATTTTAAATAATTGTTATTTAAAATCTCTGCGTGCACCAAGGTGTATTGATACACCTTGACGTGCACCTATAAGATCTATGGTGGCATTATTGTTCTATGGGTGGCATAGAACAATATGATGGTGGTTACCCACCACAAGAAATGCGGTAAAAATCAAAAATATCACTTGACTTGTTATCACGATTTAAGATAGTATGGTCACAGAGATCTATTCTGTGGTATGGTTGCCCATCGGGCATCGACTACGTTAAAATGGCTTATCCGACGACCATTAATATGAATCACGGACTACTACAGTAGTAGTCCGTGATATGAATCTAGCAATCAGCTGTTTTTAATACTAAAGCGCTTTTAGTGGAAAAAATTAAGACTTTGCAGACTATTTTTACCTGCTAAGCTGTATATTTAAATCTAACATGGCAGAACTGATATATAAATATAATAATACTTTAAATAGATTAAACATATTAATTATCATTTGATATTTTACTATGTTAATATAATTTAATAATCAACTATATTGCTATAATTTTGTTTATTTTTTATATTATAATAATAAAAATGGTATGTTGTGTACCTTTATGACCTTATAAGGATTTAAAAATGTATTTGTTTGGTGTTCCTAAGACTTCTCCTTTAAGGGACAAGTGGGAAAAAGTTTTAGATGTTAGTTTTAAAACTAATTCTAAAGTATGCTGTTACCACTTCAAGAAAGAGGACGTACTATCTTAAATCGTGCTTGTTATTAAAACTGGTCTTAAAGTTAACCGCCAGAGTGAGCTACACTATTCAATTGTATGAATAAAATAAGTAGCATACATCAATTAGGTAGGTAGCCAATAGGTAGCTGAATTCTTAGCACCAGTGCTTCTCATTGTAAATAAGCGAACAAAAATAAACTGTTTTGAGCAATGAACTATGAAAATGTATCAATTAATTAGGAACAATATTGGTATTTGGTACTCATTTTGTCACACTTTTTTTCAATTTTTTGTTTAGACTTAATATGGACATTTTGCGACCGGAGCCGACAGGATAGCAAGATAATTCGCAAAATTTCAAGGTCAAGAAAACAATTGGTATTACTACTACATATACGATATACCTAATATTTAATTGTATTTACACATACGATTAATATTATATTTATTAGGCTTCTTCAACGATATATTTTTGAATATCGATATCGTTTTTTTTGTGCGGTATTGAATCACAATATCGAAAAAAATGCAGGTACCTATTTTAATAATTATTAAATATTAATAATTAAATAAATGCAATGTTTTCTGCAAATATTAAAATATCAACATACCGTATTATTAGGTATACTATTACCAAAAGCAAAATAAATGTAATACAAATATATTAACATAAAATATACTTCGTAATAAAGGCTGTCAGACAATCTTCGCTCGTATTCAATATAGTTTATGATTAATATGATTGAATTCAAATATACCTATCACAATAACATTACAGTGACTTAAGGCACGTCCAGACGGAGCAGTTTTTGCTGCGCAGCAAATACGCGTCCACACGGTGCGGCATTTATTTCCGGATTATCTTCCAGTAGACAATACTGATGATGCCGCGCGGCTTTGCCGAAAATACGTCCACACACACGCGGCATAGGCGAGCGGCACAAGCCGCGCGGCTTTCCTTTGATGTAGACCGCCTACTAGGCCGATCGGAAATTATGCCGCGCGGCATCAAAAAAAGCCGCAGAAAATGTATTTATGTATTCACACTCATGCCGCGCGGCAAAAGCTGCTCCGTCTGGACGCGCCTTTAGATACTCAATGACGAGGTGTACAGTGTACTTGAGTAGTTGAGTACTTAACACTTATAAGGTATATTGACTCATGAGTACAGCAGCTATTTAGAACGGTTACCTCGTTTTCCCGTTTTTTTTATTTATGTTTTGAATTGAATTTAATTATTATTCCGTTTCGAAATAGATTACTGCGTAATGAATTGCGCATGACATTCTCATGATATATCTGGTTTTGACAACTAATAACTATACACAATTTATAGTCAGTTAGATTTTTTTATTTGCTTCCTAAAATGAATATTTTGTCTGTATTACACTGCGTCCTAGCCCCTGTTTCTCTTCATGGGTTTAATACCGGTTATTTCATATTTGCTAAAGTAAGTTCAATAGGTATTCACCTGTTTGAAATAACGGTAAAGTTGAAATTGATATCAAAATCAGAAAAAAAAAATACCGGTATCCGAGAGAGATATTGCAAAAAACATTTTCGGTTTTAAAATTGAAGGCCTGATGAAAATGGCTGAATTGATAATTACATGGTAGAACACATATTTTATTACTGTTATAATTTATTTTATATATTTTAGATTCTGAGCGGAGCGATGAATGTATTGCTTTTACAATGATGTGTGTGTTTTTTTTTGTGTGTCTTTCATCACCTTTTAGGACAGTACCTAAAAATGCTTAGATTTTCTTCAACAGTATCTTTTATGATTGGAAAATGAATCTAGTTGGTACTTTGGGGGGGGTCAAAAGTAAAAATTTCCTAGTAGTTTTCAAAAACACCGTGAAAAACAAAAGAAAAATTAAGGAAAAACGGGAACTTTTACGCAAAATCTGTTTTAGAAAAAATCGATTTTGGTTTTTGGTGCAACTCTTAAACAAATTACCATGGGTACCTACATGAAATTTTGACTGAATCTTATATTATTATTTTCTATACACCATAACATTTTCCAAATATTTTGACTTTTTGAGTTGTTTACGGACATTTTTTTATTTTTTTTTTTTCTATAAAATATATCAATACAATTTTATTTGTTGGTTAAAAAAGCTTGAAAATTAAATAGAAGGTTCCTATTATATTTTTCAAAGGCAGATGAAAAAAAATCAAAAATCCATTACCACAATTTTTTTTTATGAGCATTGAAAGTTCAAATATTGACAAAAAAAGTAAAAATTACGAAAATTTGCAAATTATTTTTAGTTAGAAATTCATAAAAAGAATCTAAGATTTGAAAATGTAATACAAGATTCCTCATAAATTTGTCTGCCTTTATCAAAAAAAAATTTTTACAAGAAAGTCAAATTAAATTTTTATGAGCATTTGAAATCAGTGCTTAAATCAAAAAAAATAATACCGTTTACCGTTATATATATAAATATTAAACGTTATGATCGAATGACTGTTTAACATTATATATAATTCAAACGTTATTCAACTTAAG
>NC_042494.1:64985865-64986076 GCF_005508785.2 Acyrthosiphon pisum
CGTTTAAACGTTATAAAAATTTAAACGTTATGAAGCGTTTAGCGTTATCTGATGGATATAGCTTGTTTCCCACACAAAACAGAGTGATTGAAAAATATAATATTACAAAAATAACCATAATATATATTTTACTTATAGTTATAATTTTATAAATATTTATTTTTTTTCAGGCAATTATATGTTTCAATCGTTTATCGTTTCTGTTTCGTTA
>NC_042494.1:64986176-65014142 GCF_005508785.2 Acyrthosiphon pisum
TTTAACATCATCCATTACAGTGACCCACTAGTAACCTACTGTACAGCAGAGTGACATCCTCTTACCCACCTTTTTTTTTTATTTATATTTTTATTTAATTTTTATCTGTATTTATATTTGTAAATAGTGTTGATAAGTGTAAATTATAAAATTAAGAAACATTTGAACTCTTGTCTCCCCACAAGCTCAGATTTTTGGAGACAACATTTTTCACATGCCATTTATTTGTGTTAAATTTAATATGTAACTATTCTTTTGAAAAATAACAATAAATATTATTATTATAATTAAAAAAAAATAAAAATAAATGTAATTTTACAAATATCATTAGATTAGAATTTTAGATAAAATTAGAACGCTTGCAGTTTAATATTTTTAAAAGATTATTCAATGACTAATTTACGAATTTTAATATGTTTTACCAAAATATTCGATATCCCAATAACTTTGGTGGTTGGAGTTCCTGTTGAGTAGTACAATAAATTGAATTCACAGTAACAGTGGTTATAAGTTGATGTTTATGAAATGCAGAAATTATTTTAGGTGATAATGTTGTCTGTATATCTGAATCTGAACACGACGAAGGTACACAGAGTGCTGTATTGATTTCGTTGCGTTGTATTTTCATCAAACCAGAATCATTCTAAATAAAAAATAAACTTATTAAGCTAATAACATAACTAGTGAAAAATTAAGACTATTGGTTGTTAAAAGTTATCCTACTTTATTCAAAAATTGGTCAATAATGAAATTTATGATTGAAATGAAATGAAATCGTATTTATTAATTCATAAAACCATTTTATAGTTTTAAGTAGAATAATTTCGATTTGTAACATCATTTTCATTAAATTTCAGATGTTAAGTGATACGCGTGTTGCAATAGTAAAATGATATAATAATTATAGTTATCATTGGCGCAAATAGGGGGGGGGGGACTTAGTCCCCCCCAAATGTCGGTCAAGTCCCCCAAATTCAAAATCTAGTAATTAGTACTAATTTTTATATTCTCTGGTACTAAGCAATATGGCCTATGGGAAGGGAGGCTTGAGTCCCCCCATAAAATTTTGTCAATTTGATAGTTATTATCGTACCATTCATACTCGAAAGATTGTAATATTATTTTATCCATTCAGATATTATTAACCAATATAATTAGCTAATACTAACCGAATATCATTATATCGATACCTGTATAAATTACGTAATAAATAATAAATAGGTAATATAAAAATTGTTTGTACTAAATTTTGTAAAATTATTATAATATTAAATATAATACTATAAGTTTGATTACATATTATTTAATTTTATTTATTTCAGATTTCAGGAATATAGTTGATCGAATAAAATATTAAAGTTGGAATATATATGTATAACTAACCTTAGTAGATTCCCACACAGAGTCTGTTGGATTTAGATTAGAAGGTGTTATGTTGTTATAATTTGGATACAATTTCGCAGTAGGTAAAAAACGAATACTTATAATGCAATATTGAGGACTTAATTCCAAATCAGTAGTAACAGTTTTTAAACATTCATCAAAATTTCCAAAGTCAAAAGATCTCCCAGCTAAGATCCCCGTAGGAAATTTAGATGACGCGTCATACACTGAAAATACAAATATTTATTTTAAAATTTCATTCTGAATAATATAAATAGTAAAACAAAACAAACCGATAAATATGTACAAATGGATAATACACGATTTAACATTAACAATGATACAATTGCAGGCTACAGTGTTCGTCATGACAGAATCCTAGGGGTGCCTAAATAAATTATTTTGCGATTAAGCGACGTACCTACGAGAAATTAAACAGTTAGCATATACCTTGATACATAATATTTTAATTTTTTGTTGAATTTATGTCATATACCATAAATGAAAATCAATAGGAACACTCATTGGAAGAACTCATTACACAATTACAAATTGTTCGCTATATTAATATAGTTTTACTTCTATCATCCAGTAGTATTATACAACTATACAAGTATAAAACTCCATATTATACAATAATCTTTGTAACTGTGTAAACAACTTCTGATTCATAATACTGTGAATATTAAACGATATATCAAGCCCTAACACGGGGACAATATAGAATCTATAGTATTATTTTCACCGTCTCACCAATGAAAATAATCCAATGTAACATTATATTATTTAAATTATTTCTTCTCCCTCCATATAATAATATAATAGGTACCTGTATAATAATTTATTCAAACATTTTGTTCAAGTAACTATATCGATTATAGGACAACATACAAATTATTGGCCCAAACATAATTTGCCGGAATTATAATATGTTTTAATTTTGCATTAATAATACATAACATATGGGTAAGTACAATATGTATGTTACCATATAAGACTCTACGTAGGTAGGTACTTAAACACACGCAATTATCTACCAAATATAATCAATAATGAACGTATGAACTTAATATTTAATAATAATATAAAACAGAGCAATGAGTACATTTAAAATTGAAAAATTACATCATTGTTTACAATAGGTAGCTGTTATATTGTTCTCAATTCTCGGGGGGTAGGGATAAAGTACATGTTTATTATAAAAAATCTTATTAATTTTCTTCACTTGCTTGATATAATTTTTTTATTTGTAAAATTTAAACGCTTGGTATAGCGCATACTGTATAAAATTATTATGATCAAACTAATATAATATAAGCTTACTTTGAATCGCCCACAATTTAAGGTCTCTCAACCCTTCTCGATACTCCAGTCCATGACGTTTGCACACTATCCCTCCATCAGGCGTGTATTCGTCCAAAGCGTCGGACAAAATTTTCGTAACCCATAGCTGCGACTGAAAATTTGATTGGCTGTAAACGGCCAACACAGACGTCATCAAGAATATTGTCAACATAATATTGCTATCCGTCATTTCTTATCGCACACACGATGTCCATACGGCAAGTACTCGTACTGGACTCATCTATAACTGTGTTTAGTTAAAAACAATACAATCGCATAATATAGTCAAGGAAAACGGCATTGCACACGATCGAGTTTAACGGAATTTTCCAATAAAAATGCCTTTACTATTACTTAATGTTTTCAGTTAAAGCTTAACGGTATACTATTATTGTGTATATTGACGTAACAGTTAAAATCAATATTTTTATACACATTATAAAATAGTATAATGTTGAATTGTTCCATATTATATTATATATTTTTGTAAAAAAATAAATCGATTCCAGAAGACACGTTAAGAAAATAACTATGGTCTATATCTAACACAAGTATCGAAGTAAGTGTAATGTGTACATAAGATGAATACATACAGACTTGTAGATAATAAAATTATTATTTTTATTCATATTTAGGTAGGTTTATGGTACTATTTGTATTTGTATGTGTTTTTATAATAAATGGTTCAGGTAGTAAAACTGTAGTAAATATATAATTTAAGTTTTATATTTTTTTCCTTAAATAAATAGGTTAGGTAACTACTAATCTCAACAAAATTATTAAATTTTGTTTAAGTTTCCTTAATTAAACAAAACAAAAAAATTATAATAAATCTAAAAATAAATGTCTTATAAGATATATTAATGTTGCACATTCTAACCAGTTTTTTAACAGTCATAAGTCATAACTAAGGAGTATAAGGCGAAGTTCCGGTTATATGGCAATGAACAGAATAAATTCAGTGCACGTAATTGCAAAGAGCAATATAAAAGGTAATTTTTGAGTTCTTAAATCATGTAAACAAATAAATTCACGTCATTCCTTAGTCGATTGGGTACATAAAAACAACATAATGTTTAATACCAAGCATATTGTTGCACTACGATTACCAATAAAACAATTAATATCGTAAACAGAAATATGATATTATTAAAATTTAAAATATATTTTTTATATATTGTTTTTATTAACTATTACCTACATAATATGTTTATTACAATTATACCAGAATAAATCGTTAACTTTAAACACACATTGAAGTTCCACCAGTTGAGGAATTCTTTGTTCTAGGAAACATGTCTTTTTTATTTTCTTCATTATTCTTTCATTATTCTGATAAAATATCTGTAACAGATTGTGTAATAAAAAAACTTTAAACTCAAATTATGATCACATAAAAGGGTTGCTGAAATATATAAGTTAATAATTTAACTACAGGCACGTATAGGTAATTAATAATAAGTCAATGAACTTTAAATGGAATTATATAAATTGGGCTGATAAATAACGAATGGCCAGCGGTGAATGTTTTAATCATTATTTATAATCGATATGAATGCAACAAAACCAGTTTATAACATAGGCCCTCTAATATTATCATATTTAAATGTATTCTAATATTTACAAAATATACCTAGTTTTACATATATAACTAAATATTAACATACATTTATATTTTGGTTGAGCTTTTTTTTCATCAATAATTAAAACTTTTTATTAATAAAATAAATGTTGAGCGTTATCACATTCAATGAATAATATATACCTAATTACCTTCATATTACCTAACTATAATAATGTACCATGTCCATAACTATTACCTACATTAAAATTTTGACTTTTAACTATGAACATGATCTAATTGGCTATTTCCTATTTAAAATTATGTTTTACATTATTTACATAATGAATCATTGTTATTTTTCTGAATATTTATGAAACGATATATTATGGTTATAATTTATAAATGATAACTTATGTAAGAATGTGTGTCTATTAATATCAATATTTCATATTATACTTTAACAACAGACACAATTAAAATAATATAGTATAAGTTATTATTTATTGTGTATCAAAACAAGAACATATTGTAAACATTATTTATTATTTAATTATAGTTTACTGAAAACAGTATGTGTAATATTTGAAATTTAATTTGCTCGTAAGTCGTAGGAAGATGATTGCCATCAACAAACTAGTCATTGCAAAATATTTTTGAATGAATTTATACATGTATTGTAGATTTACTCATATGTAGTGGATAGTAACTAACCGTGTGCAGTGAAGGATAAATAGGTAAGTGTTTAACATTAGTGGACACGAGCGCTAATTTATGCTACCAATAATTATTGTTCTTAAATAATATTCATTTGAAAATTAAAAAAATATATCATACAGCTGAGGTTTTCGTAATGAATTTGTGAAATTAACTAAAAGGTAAAAAATGTATTTTTAAAGTTTTTATAAATTAAAATAATCTTCATTAATAGGTACTTCGTACATTGTGAGTAAGTGACAATGTCTCCTATAAATTTTATGAAACAAATCTAATGGGTATACTTATAATTTAACTAAAACTTAATAGAATAAGTTTGTTGTTATAGACTATAGTTGACAAATTTAGCACTTTAGCAGCGACGATTAATAATTATAGTGGTACTGGTTTAATTACTCCTCATACCCAAATACTGATGAAAATCTTAACGCTTTATGCATTCATCAAATTCTGTTATCATCAGTATATTATATATTAGGGTGATTTGCCAAGCACCCTTTTCTATTGTTTCCTTTAGTATAGTGAATTTATTCTGAATTTTGGAATTTTAGACTGAGCAGAACAAAGATGTATTGATTTTACAATAATACAATTAGGTATGTGTTTTTTTTTATTTGTCTGTCGTCACCTTTTGGGGCTGTAAAAATACTTATCTGTAACTTCGGGAGATCAAAAGTAAAACATTCTCAGCCGTTTTCAAAAACGTAGTGAAAAACAAAAAAAAAGATTTGAAAGCCGGCAATTTTACGCAAAACCAATTTGTGACATAATTGATTTTGTTTTTTGCTGTAATTTAAAAACGAATAGCCGTTGATACTTTAATTTTTCACTTCAATTAAATTCATTGAGTAGATTACTGAAATCCAAATATTTTAAAAATATTGAACAACATTTTTATAGATTTTTGAAGTTCAAATGTTTACAAAACTATAGATATTTAAACAAAAAATAACAATCTTAGTTATTCTATTGTAATTTAACATTGTTATTCTTGGGTACCTAATTGAACCTTTTGAAGTATAACATTATATTTTATACACATAATAACATTTTTTAATGTAATGTTTTCGGAAAAAAATTAATTCAACCTAGTATAAATTACTCCACTAGCAATAATATCATAAAATATATTTAGTAATATAGGCTAACGCCTGACAGACTGTCTTCCCTTAGAATCATTTTTCATATACAATATAATATGGTTCTATCATTGAATTCAAATCAAATGTAACACGTTCATTATTAAAGTGACCCACACAACACGTAAAGTGCATTTGAGCCGCTGTATCCACTTTCCAACCTAGTATTGCTAACTAGTAATTACCTACATTTTTATGCATAAAATGTACAGCCTGCATATAAAAGGACACGGTTCTCATTTAAAAACAAACTTGAACCATCTCTCACATGATTATTCTTAAATGGTAAAAAATCTAATTATTCCAAAATATGGTAATTTAGTGTGTAAAAATTTAAAAATCAGAATTAAAAAAAAACATTGAAAGAGGGTGAGCATGCTTGATGAATCACTCTCTATAATATATACTAAGGCGAACAGCATGACATACAACATTTTTTATGTCGCAAATTTATTTAAACTACACACCACGCGAACTCATTGTTGAGTTATTAATCATATATTCGCATATATCTCGCGTATTTTAAGATTATAATATAAGTATATAGGTACTAAAGTAACCGATAATTAATGTTGTCCGTGTTAAATGGTAATTTAAACCGATTCAAATAAGATATTCAGAGCACCTTGTAAAAACTAAATGCATAAACATTCCGTTCGAGATGATAAACGGGCGCGTACCATATAATATTATAGTCTCCTTGGGAGCTCGGACCAGGCAAACTGTATCAGGTATCCCTATCGTGTACTTGACACGGTTATAATCAAAGATATTTTATTGTTTACGCTATCCTTCATACGTTTACTTATGAAAGGTCATAACTATTGAACGTTACACTGTTGGTATTAGTGTTATATATTATGTAGACATATGATCTGCATATTATGTGCCATGAGCCGAAAGATATTGTACATAATAATATTAGGTATAGGTAGTCAAATAATATTATATCAACGTCAATCGTACCGGGTTTACTTGAATGTATATCCACGCTATGCTATTCTAAAATATTAAAATGCAAATTTAGTCATATCGACTTACAAGCCATAATGTATGTAAGGATGTGAATAGTGTAACACCATAACTAAGATAATATTATTTCCTAATATTATAGTTTCCTACTTTTACAACGTTCGTTATATTTTAATATGATTAATGATATAATAAATGTATTGTTACATATAAAATGTCTATATTATATTCTTACCGTTAAACAGTGATACTATTAAAAGCAAAATCCCATGTGGAAGTATGACAAAATGTATACTTGCTTAGGTATAGTAACGTACAGATAACAATAAAAAATAAAAAACGATTGTATTTAAAAAAAAAATAAAATTATCAACAATAATTTATTACGAAAACGTTTTTTTATTCAGACAAGCTTGCTCTAGTCGTTGACTATTGTGGACAAAATGTTGTGGCACGTTGGCAATTAATAATGACGCTGAAGAGTGGAATCGTGATCCAGTTGCACACGTGAACGACAAATAATTTAAAAGTTAAATAATAAAAACAAATTTATTTTTCGATTTTGACAGTGGTTTATTTTATAATTCGAATGTACTTTTACCAAACATAATAGTATAGGTATACATAAAAGGACAACGCATGTTTATAAATTAGTTCAGACTTCAGGATTAATAATACAAGATATATAATAAACTTACAAAAATCAATAGGTTTTTTCTCTACTTTTTAATCTCTCTACAGGTCTAAAAAATAATTTAATCTTTGAGAAAATATTTGAATGTATTTTAAAATAAATATCTAAACGTAGATGGATACTATTTATTAGATTCTGGCATTCTGAAGATTTCATTAGATGAGATGTAGAACATATTATATTCATGGATAAAATCACACATAGTACAGGTATACCGATTCATTTTTATAAATAAATTAGGAAAACGATTCTAAGCTAATCAAAGTTAAATTTGGAATTAAATTTTTTTTTTAAATTAATAAAAAAAAAAAAAATATGTCTATATAATATGCATAACACCAGCTTTATATAATATTGAATTTATAAAAATGAGGACTAAAATTGATATAGATTTTGTTTTACGCTATAAAATATACATGTAGTGTTGTAAACCAAATAAAATAACACACCACATCATTAGATTTTAAGAAAATAACAGGGTTTATACCAAAGAGCAAAAGCGATATTGGCATATTGCCATATTGGTTTTATACTTTTGTGTTATATTTTCTATACACAAAAAAAAATGTTATTTGTAATCACCCTTTATACATGTAGATTTGATAAACAGACACCGGTTTATTATTAATTGTATTTATCTAATTATGAAAATACTTGTACCTAAATTAACTTGATTTCTTTATTTTTTAATAAGCAGATGACTATATTTTTTTTACTCATTTTATTTTAGATCTTCATTTATAATGTTAAAAGCTTTAAAAATTATGTTAAATTAAAAAAAAAAGTTGTTATGACCTTAAAAAATATTTATTTATTGACGGAATGACGAGAATTCCTTCATTGGTCAAGGTAATATCGACTCGATCAGTATCTTTAATAATAAGACCTCATAATGATCTTGCATTTACAAATCTATGTATTTACTATAATAATTTAGACCAGGACATTTTAAACTTGTTTATAAAGTATTTATTAAAGTACCTATATTTATACGCGGAAAATCAATCTCTGATAGCCGATAGCCACTAGCTATCATTAAAAAATATATTTTTGAGACCTAGGTACATTAAATTAAACTGACTATCCACATTATAATATTATAAAAGTAATAACATGGATTCAGAGTAGGTATAATGTACATCATCTATTGTGACTTTGTGAGCGTGGCGTATATCTACGTCACGTAAGAGTTTTAAACTATGAAATTAAAAACCTATAGGCGTGTTAATAAAATATTATAAATAATACTGTCGTATTCTACTGTTATTATTATTAGCCTTTTTACTACCAAACTACAAACATTTATTTAACGATTTAAATTTTTAAAAATTAAAAGTATTTTAATTATCTCTGCGTCAATTAATAAACTATTTATCGTATGAAAGTCATGTACCTATACAAATATTTAAATATTATATATAAGTCAGGGCCCAATTTTTATGTAAATTCATATTCTTCTACACTTAGGTAACTTGGAATAATTCTGATTAAATATATCAACGTTTCTTAATTCGTAGATCATATATATACCTATAGTTAATTATTTTTTCAATATTTTTGGATACTTGAATAAAAATGAATTAATAAGTAATCTTTGAAAACTTATATACCTACCATTTTCCTAGTATTTGTATGCATATTATTGAACATGAGTATGTTTAAATACGTTCATCTTCTAGAATATTTTTTGAGTAAAAATCATTGATACTGCTAAAATAAGTGTTTGTGTTTTAATGTAATCTCTTCGTTAACAATATAATTATTGCAAATAAAATAAATTGTTTAATATTTCAAATATTTCTACTGTGCGTCGTGCCGCTCTGAAAAATATATCTTGTAATAATAATTGAAAATAAAATATTAAACTTAGGACAACACTCTACATATATTTTATCAATAACTCACGACATTAGATCATGGCGTTTCTGCAGGTGTATAGGTATTTTAATTTTTAATATCGATCAATCGTTCACACCTTGGTTTGATCTCAGACCTGTGCGTGCGACAAGGAAGCATTGGATTTGCATACACAAAACGCCGCGCCGATGGAGTGCTAAAGAGGATAGCAGAACAGTGCGTATAATAGTATATGATAAAAAAAGACTATTCACGTGCACGTATTGTATACACACTTGACAGGTCGTCCTTTTGCGGTGAAAATCAATTAATCGATGAAATTGTAGACGGCGTAATGTGAAACCGAAATTTTAACGGCAAAATGTTGTAGGTAAGATTGTAATTGACGAAGACGACGTCGGCCGAACTACACTGTCAACCCGTATAGTGGTTCTGAATCCTGTCGACCTTGCAACGTCCAAATTCATAAGCACAAAATAATAATAATAATTTATATTCATAGGACATATTATACATAACATAATATAATATGGGCCGTGTATCAACGGCGATGTATTTTATGTATTATGTATTTTCGTATTGCACGCAAACGCCGGCAGTGCGCACCTGGGCCGCCCAGTCTGAACCGCTGCATTATCCTACAAATCACTTTCACCTCTCGCGATATTGGACCAAGAGCTTTGGCACAGTTAGTGCACGCCACTTGTCGCCACCGCCCGGCATATCAGCGCAGATCACAATATATCCATCCGAACTGTGATATTTACATTTTTTTCATTTTTACACGTGAGTATCTAAACAATATTATATCTATTATTATAATATTATTCATATTTGTAGTGGTTTAAATGTATAATATATAGGCACCACAATAAAAAATAAATTATGTTGTGTTAATGTTTTTGATACATGTATGATAATAATAAAATCAATGTAGGTACTATTATAGTAGTAGGTATATCGTAAACCGAGGTTGACAGTCGTCTCAACGTACCTATTTTTGTTTTTAGTAAAACATCGGTAAAATTGAAGTTTATTATTTTCGTAGTTGAACGGTTTCATATCATATCATAAAGAAAAACTTAATTAACTTAACTAATTAATTTTAACAAAAAAACTAAACTTTTAATATTCCGAAATAAATTAACGAATAAATTAGTATTATATAAAATAAATTATCCGTCAATGATGATTCATTTCAAAGTTTAACACAGTTTTATAAAAATATTTTTTGTTTAAAGTGGTATTTTATATTTTATTAATATCTTGACTATTAAGGAAAATTTGGCCCGAATTCCTAAATAAACATTTATAATTTTAATTTCTAATATTCTCAATGCTAAAAATCCCTACTACAGACAAAACGTTGATTTATTTTTATTTTCATCTAAAATACTAATTTCTTAATCTTCGATGACAATGAAATTTTTTTATTTTATTAGCAATTTGACAAAAATGTGAAAACCATGAACTTCATTGTACCTACCTACTATACTTTTGACATTACTATTTAGGTATAATTTACATCAACAGTATAATGTATTTTGAGTCTACAAATTATTATTAAATATTATTGGTCTTGGAGTTACTAGTTTGTCGTTAGATACGTATTTATATTTTTCAATATAATTTTTATCGTAAAATATCTCTATTACCTATCAGCTATTCTTAAAAGGAAACCTTGTTTTTTGACTAAAAAAAACAGTTTAAATAATTTACTTATTAACTACTTAATCATTAAATGAACATAGAAATTACTCAAATGAGTATAAATATGTTTAATTAAAAATGAAAATCACGAATAATAATATAATGATATTTAATTTACCGCTATATTTAATGTATAATATTTCACAGCCACAGATACTACGTCGAATTTGTATGATCTTAAATATAACAAAAAAAAATTAATTAAACTCTGTACACACTATTAATTTAGTTTAGTTTGGTAAGTAAATAGGTACCTGAACTATGCTATTAATGTTGTTAATTATTGTAGAAAAGAATAGATAATAGTAATTTCAAATATCTTCGTTTTTAAAAAGGGTAAAATAATGATCATTGCGTTAACGATATGGTTATTAATTTATCATACAAAATTGAAAATATACAATAGTTAAGAGATATTGACGTTTCATTCAAAAATATTAGTTATTTCTTATTAATATTTTATTATTTGGCAGTTTTTAGATAATCAATTAATAATATATTATATTTATATTGTAATTAAGGCGACTGGTGCCGATGCTATTTTGTCCTCAAAAAATACACTCTGCGGGAATAACGTACTGCATTGTAGAATCAACCAAATTTCATATATTTTTTTTAATTTATAGAGTGAAATATTCTACAGCCCGCATTGATCTCTGTTTTCCAATATTTTATTCTCAAACTTTATAATATGTCTAAAAAAAAAGATAAAAAGCATTTTTTTTACAAATTTTTAATATAATTATTTGAAATAAAGTGCAAAATCAGAGGTCGATGCAGACTGTAGGAAGTCTTCTTCTTTCGGATAAAAAAATAGTCATCAAAATCCGATAATTCTACAAAGCTTGAGAGTTACTCCCGTAAAGCCACTTTTTTCGATATAATACACCCTATCAACCACATCTAAATAGGTATCGGCCATTGGGTAGATTAGTGGAAAAGTCTTATAATTGAGGTGGCAAATTTTAAATATAAAATTTAATTTTCAAATTTTATAGAATTGTGGAAAATTTTAAAAACTGGCATCGAGACCCTTATAATGCAATAATATTATATTTAATTTAACACTTATATTTTATAGAATAACAAGCTTATTTAAAACTTATTCTACACAATTTTAATTTTAAATATTAATGTATACATATCGTATAAGCCTAATATATACCTCCTTTACTTGTTAATATATATAATTAGGTTTATTATTTTATATGAGGTAGTCCATTTTGTTCAAGGTCATAATGTTCTTAAAAATTACTATAACTAGAACTCGATTACATTGATAGCATTTTAACGCTCGGTAATAGTCATGTATGACTAGGTAGTAGGTACCTATGTAATAATAATATTAATTTAAACACTTACCTACATTTCTACAAGACCTTAAATGGACTAAAAATTAATAACCTTAAAAAGTATCTAATTAAATATAAGTAAAAGTACATTATTATGATTTTTAAGGACATAAAATATATCTTTTGTGTTTCCTATTTATGTAAACATTAGGTATTTATGTATTAATTGTTTTAAAATTAATATGGAACTTTTATCACATATAAAAAGTACCGTTATATTAATAGTGTTAAATACACATGAGTATTGAATTTAGTATATTCTTATAAATTTCATCTAAAATTGCATTATAGATGAAATATATTTTATTAATCAAAACTGATAATTTAGTTAGTATTGGTAACTAGTATACATATTATGTGGCTCATAGTGAATGCGTAGTATTCCAACAAATTAAATAATAACGTAATATTATTATTTATAAAAATTAGCTTACGTAATATAGGTATATTTAATAATCCGGTTTTTAAATATTACAAATTATTCCAATCTAGGTCTTTAACTCTTAAATTGTTTTTTAGTACTTATCTATACCTACCTTACCAAAAATGTATCCTTATTTGTATGTATGTTAAAATAATATGATAAAATGTTATCAGTTGTCACATAAAATACATAAAAATGGAACATTTGGAAAAAAATATGCCTTATTGTGAAATAGTAATGAAATAATATTATTTTACGCACGTAATCTGTGTCCATCCACGAAGATGGATGACTCAAAATGAAATGCGTATTTGCTGCATGCGTGAGCTTGATTTACCTTTGATTTTTTATAAATTAGTTCACCTATTTATTAAAACAGTATGGAGTAAAAAGTTACGACGAACTTGAAACATTAATTGCATAATGATATTTAAAAGTATTAGATAACCATAGTCAGTAATTTATTCAATTTATTCAATCTAGAATATTAGAATCTATATTTTTAAACGGATACATTAAATTGAAAGTGAAAAGGTCAGTACCTACCTACATCAAACGGTCATGTCCGTGCTTTAATTACAGTGTTATTGGATTTATTATCTATGGTGTAGGACGTAGGTGCTGTAATACTGACCGAATTAATGCTAGATTTTTTAATATCGTTCAGTTAAAATCGAATTATTATTAGTAGGTACCTCTTCTACAACCGGGTAGTTTTTCACTTCTCCTGAACAGTTTTGTGAAAGTGTGTTATTATTGTTATTGTTGGTTACTCAGTTACTCTTCTGCTCTTCAATTCAGAGTTTACTGAGTAGGTAGGTAGGTAAATAGTAAACAGTGAATACCTACTGTCCTACTATCATTCTCATGTACCTAAACTTAAAGTTTATAGATGATTACACTTTAAAAATAGGTACACATATAATATAAGACATGACGTATTTGTAAGTGTGAATATAATAATATATAGGTGTATATGAAATTAATAACGCAAAAAATTGTTAATGAATAATTGTTTATAAAACATTATAAAATAAAAATCAATTTTCAAATGGCTCAAATAATAGATAAATGCACATTTTCATATTTTATTCAATTTTTAAATGTTGCATAAAAACACGTGATTCATATTACTAATAACTTATGAATTGTACACAGTCCACACATTTCATATATTGCATGTAGCCTACATATATATCTATTACAAAATGTTAATGAGATACTTTATTGCTGTTATTTGTATTCATAATTTATCACGATTTTTTCATTGTACTAATAATATTATGTATACCTAGTACAAACGTGTAAAATTGCATTCGATTATGTTAATCAAAAATATTAATACTATTTAATAAAATTTAATTTTTAGTATTTCGTAACACGCATCACGCGTTGAGTATTATGCTTACTATTAGCACCAACAGAACTGTTATTGACTAAAGAGGTACAATAAGAGTATATTTTATATTATTGTGTGATACTCACAATATGATGGGTGCATTTTGTTTTCATCAACATTTAGGTCTCCACAATACTCCACTTAACGTTACTTTATGTTTTTCAGCCAAGATTAGTCAATATATAAACTAAAATACTATGCACGTGACTAAAATGCAAGTCATTTATGCAAATTCACTGTTAATAATATCATTATTATTGCTGACGTCATTTCATAATAATCACTCAGACAGTCGTTACATGGCAATATATAATTTTTCACCAAAATATGATTCAAAATGTAAATACAGCACAAAATAATTGTAGGTATACAATTGCACTCAAATAAAATTGGTGTACTTATCCGCTGTCTACCTAAACTTACTATCAGTCTTGTAAAGTATTTAAGTAAAAGTATTTGAGTAAAAGTATTCAAATACTTTTTTAAGTATTGAATAACTTTTTAAATACTTTCAGCATGAAGTATTTTGAATGGTATTTTAAATACTTTTTTGTATTGAATACTTTTTGGTATTGAATACTTTGGTTTGTTATTTCGAACTTTTTATTTTTATTCGAAATAATTGGTTGGAAAAATATTATTGTCAGCTACGAATAATATAGGCAATAAGTTTTTTTACAAAAAAACTTGAAATGAAATGTTTGATCTGTGTGGGTACCAAAGGGATATGACCAGCGGGTATTTAGTGTGGGTGGAGCAACCATGACCAAAAAGAGAAGCAGTATGACCGATGAAAATTTTGAATACATTATGTTTTTAAAATGTAATAAACATTTATTTAATAAATAATAAATAAAAATGATTATAAACCTACTACTTATGTGTCTATATTATGATAATTAGAAATCCACTTTAAAAATCAAAAGTATTTGAAAAGAAGTATTTGTAATACTATATAATTAAAGTATTTGGGTAGTATCTTAAATACTTAAAAAAATGTATTTGAGTATTTACTCGAGTACTTTTTAAAAGTATTCATTACAGGACTGCTTACTATTACTACCGACAAAAACATTTATTAGATTCTTTCTTTATTGATATGTGAATATTGATTTATTTTAATGTTAAACTTCGTATGGATTTGAAAACCCACATTTTCGTGATGATCTCGGAAATGGATTTATTTTATACCAGTTGTGAGTGAGATTAATTGATGCAATATACTAGTCCAGTGGTTCTTAACCTGTGGTCCTCGGCCCACTGGGGGTCCGCGATACTCATGTCGGGGGTCCGCGGCAGCCTTAACACATAACATGCGTCAATAATTGACATGAATGCATTATTACAATATTGTTGGATTATTTTTTTTTTCATATATAATATGTAGATTCTACACCAAATAATTCTATTATTAAAATTTACTAAGTATAATCAGTTTTCTTGTTCATACGAAATGTAAATGTGTACAGAACTGTAGTTTCGGCAGTCTTATATTTACTGCCACCAATAGTGCAGTTGATCAATCGTACTCAATTATGGTTTTATATTACATTTTTATGAAAAATTAATTGTAATAAAATAATTATAAATGTGTATGTATTGTTAAGTCTGCTTATGTTATTTGTTATATAAAATAATTATTATAATTTTGGTTATGATAACATGAGATGTTTTGTAAAAAAAAGGTATTAAAAAAAAATTTGTTAAGGGGGTCCGTGATTTCTAGAAATCTTTTATCAGGGGTCCGTGATCTACAAAAGGTTAAGACCCGCTGTACTAGTCCATATAACATGGTATAATTTACTGTTATAGAATAATACAATATAGTTGTTTACGCATCGTTAAGACTTGTCACTTGAAATCTCTTGAATTTCCTTCTCTGTTTTACCATCGAATACAAATTTTGTCTTACGACATAGGTACTTACAGTTGTAAGTGATTTTTTAATATTTAATAAAATTGGCTTGACGTGAATAATTCTCATGACAAAATATTTTATTATGTATGTGCAATACTGTTGTATATTTTTAAATGTCTTTGGTACTCTCTTTTACCGACAACTGAATAGTGGGTACATTACTGGAATTAATTTGTATACAATAAGTAAATTATAATATTACAATGGTATTTGTCTTATAAAATATTTGAAAGAAGGGACACCTGAAACTAGTAAGTTTTTAAAAGTGTTTCATAATTCTGTGATGAGATACCGATCAATACATTTCGGGAATCAGATAGTTCTCACGACGTAGGTATAATACTCACGACGTATGGGTATTTTGATGAAACAACGAAAAAATAAATGGTTAATTTGGCTAATATTTCAATAATATATTATACGAATATGTTACCTACCTATTATTATATGAATCCTAATATTACATTTAGATACTAGATAGTAATATAATATATATATAATATATAAAATATATATAATGTCATAACTATAATATATAATACACACCGACACACGATATGACCAACAGATGATTTGATACATACATAATATATACGTAGGTGTGTAGACGTGCCTGTACAGAATAACGCACGAAAAGAAGATATTGTCGCAGCAGGTAATTTAATAATGGTAAACTGACAACTAAAGTTACTTAAAGTTTCGCTGTAATAAAATAATACGTTATATTATGTAGGCATTAAACTCCTTAATTAGACACCTATAGGTATCTACTCGCTCGTAAAAATGTATCCTACTGTATATCTAGATAGATGTCTTACAGGCCTGTGACATAAAAAATAATATTGTCGCGACGATACGTGCGCGAAAACTATTTCAAAATTAATAAGCTATTATGTTCGTCAAATGGGTGAGGTTTCTTCGCGAGACCAGTCAAACCCGATTGCTGGTTTTATATTCGCTGAGAGATGTCCATGCGTACTTATGTAATACGGTTTGCGAAGGATTTTTCAACCTCTCTCGAAAAATAAAAAAATTATATTTATGTATATCGAGAACACCGCCTCGGGCCGTTCCACTGCAGACCGCTCTACATTTATACTATAAGCCTACCCACGTGTATACGCACGCACTAATGACACTTTTATTTTTTATTTTTTCTTTCCAAGGGCGCCAACGCAAAAAATGTACCTGTATCGCTCGACATAACATATGAAAGAATATTGTGAACGAAAAGTGAAAGAAAATTTAAAAAAAACGGTTCGTATAATATAATATAATAATTATATGTGATATACATATGACCAGAAATATTGTTCTCATTATATTATTATTATCGTTAGTATTTATTATTTAGTATATACATAAATGACTATACTCAGGAGATTTCGAGTGTTTCAAGAAGGTCGATTTATGAATTATCGGCTAATAGTCGGAAGGTCGGCTTGAGTCGATGGACTGTCGAAAAGCCTCATATAATATTATTAGAGTCGTAATATTGGCCATATATCAATATAGATTGTTATTTTAATTTCAGATGGCTGAAGGACCAAGATTGTCTGTTCTACTAATCGTGTTCCTCGTTTTCAACTCGGCATATTCCGGTAAATAAACTTCTGTTTTACTTTTTTTCTTTTGTATTATTATTATTTGTGATGACGTAAAGTTAGGAAATTACGAATATAGGTTTTAATGTTTTATCAAAAAACACAATATTATAAAACAATTTATTTTTACTGTTAGTACTCCTTCATAATTTTAATTATTTATTTAAATTTAAGTTAGTAATTATAAAATATTAAGTATTTAAATATTTTTTAAAGTCAAAACAAAAATAATAGATTTATTTAGAACAGCGTTTAATTGTTATAAATTATAATTGTATTAACTTAAGTAGGTGGGTACCTAAAAGATTTGCCTAATAAATAGGTAACCCCGGCAAAAATAACCCCGGAAATTTAGTCCCCGAAAAAATAACCCTATGATAAAAATGATATGTAGGTACTTGTCACATATTAACGTGGTTTTAATTACAGTCTATGTATGACTTAAAAACAAATAGTCAATTTTTGTTTCAGTCAAATATATTTTTAAATGTCAATAATATTTACGTTCGACGGTAAGGTGGTATTGATTCAAAAGATAATAACAATAATCATATAATATGATAGAAATATAAACTATTATAATAATTAAATATTAATCATTGTTCTCACACCGACCGTTTTATAATTTTGCAAAATCTCTTATGGGGTTATTTTTTCTGTGGTTATTTTTTCGCGGTACCACCTAAAACGGATATAAGGTAATATTATTAATTCATATGATTTAAATAAATTAATATAGATACCTACTTAAAATCATATAACAACAACATACACTCCTACATTGATATAAAATAGTTGATTTGGTTCGTTCTTATCATCAAAAAACATTTTAATTTATAATTCTAGAAAATATACAAAAATGCGAGAATACGCCTATGAAACAAATCATTTGTGAGTTTGGAACCGCCAAAGACATACCTAACTTTGACAGTTGTCTGTGTACACACATCGCAGTCCCGGTCAGCTTAGAATCGGAAAAAGACGATGAAACTTCGGGTAAATATAATAATACATAATTCAATTATCGATTATGTGATATCCGCATGAACCACTTATTTGTTTTTACATCATCCGTCTTGTGTACCTATAAGACTTTACGCCGACGATAAAATCGTACAAACAAACCAATGGCGATCTCAAGTCGTTGGCTGCTATTTCCATGTACGCGGAAGACGTTGCAAAGAAGACAAACCAGATTTGCAGCGAAATCATCAGTGTGTTGACTCACTACGATGGCGTACAATTGGATCTAAGGCAATCTGACGTGTCCGTAGATAAATCACTCGTTGTGCATTTCTTCAAGGTGAGTTGGTCAACATAATATGGCACACCCTACTATATAGGTAATGTTCCGATGGCATTACAACAAAACTATACCACAGAGTATATTAATATATAATCATAACTGCGTACGTACTGTTATTATTATTATTATTATTATTATTATGCGATTATTACACGGACAATAATAATTATTATACCGACTAAACACGGTGGTTTCCTTTTTTTTAAATAGTATTACTATAGTTGACTATCCATCTTAAGTTTCACATGATGGATAGGTAATTGATATGGTAGCCTTAAACTTGAATTTCAAATCACGATGATGTAATAGGTACAACTTTGACGTCCGACCCAATAATATGGACATGTTAATTTGACCGTTTATTGACGACAGAAGAAAAATTATACCTATAGTCCCACACGCACAAGCGACGATAGGATATGTTATTAAATGTTAGTCATTTTTACGCAATGTAGGTAAGTTCAAGGTCATAATTGGAACCGGTCATTCATAATAATAAAATATAATCTAATCTGAAACCAAAACCCAAACTTGAGCACACATATTGTTGAATTATGTAATGGAAAATCAGTATTTTATAATTTACTGCATATGTAGCCATGTATGCGATGTATGTAAAAATCATATTGATATGACAGTGCAATTTTTTTTTTTGAAGAAATAAATAATTTATTGGTCAAGTTAATATTTGTCATTAAAAATATACTTTGATTCTACCAATACCTGTTAAGTAAAGTATTATTTAGATATAAGAAATAATCATGAAATTAAATGATTTTTATTGTTTATTATTGCTTATTTTAAATTGGAATTTAAAAATGCAATTTTAAACTATTTTATTTTATTACTTACATTTGTTATTTTTAATTTATACTATACTGTATTCTTCTGAACTGTGCACTCATTTATTTATTTATTTATTTAACAATGAACAGTTTAATAATAATCATTTCCATAGGTACTATCGTCAGAAATTGAAGATAAATTCAAAATAGAGTCAGCAAATAACTCTTTAAATATATTTAAAAATTCAAAAGAAATCCAATTGGTGCTTCCTCCAAATGCTGCCATATTAACGAAATTTTATGATCTCAAAAAACTTACCAAGTAAGATTTACAATAATCTAAACAAACTACAAATGAAATACAATGACGTAATTTAAAATTTTAGGTATGTGAATTTCTTTATAATTGCAACACATAATCTTGTAGACAATTCTGCAGAACAAGGTTATTCCTACCACCCCAGTCGTCTTATGGGAGCCGACGATTTACTGAATGCTGTAAGAAATATATAAAATTAATAAATGCATACAATTATTAATTTGTAAATTTTTAATCATTTCAGGATTCCTTAATTGATCTTGTAATTGGACTTGGTGTTGACCATTCATCTATACTTTTATCATTGCCTTCTACTGCAATTCAATTTGAGCTCAAGGATCCCACCCAAAACACTCCTCGGTCACCAGTAACTGGATTACCAACAACAATTACACGCCAAAAAGTAATTAAAAATACAATAATTAGGGGTTATTGAATTGGTTGTAAGGCAGGGTAATAGAAATACTATATTTTTTTATAAAATTTCCATTAGCTTTGGGTGTAAATATGAATTATGTTAGTCATTTAAAAGTCAAACAATACCTAATTTAATCACAATGTTATGTTTATCTTTTACTTAAGTGTTATTTAATTAACTTTGTTATTGTTTTATTGTAGGTAGGTACCTCTTAAAATATAAATTAGTTAAACAGATATTATAAGTGTGCATAGTGTATACCTATATTAAAAAAAAATTTAATTAAAAAAATATATACGAGTTACATTTGACCCAAGCGCTGTTACAATGATTGTTTACACATATTTATAAATGAACTATGTTGCTTGATTAATTGGTGTTATAAATAAGTATAATAAAGTTTATTAAATAAACTATAAACAAAGTAAAAAGTTAAAATCTTTTCAGAAATAAATTATAATATGAAAAATGCAATAATTGTATTTTTACAATCAACTCGGCATAACATAAATATTTGATAATGTTTTAGATGTGTGAAGAAATGAAAGAAGGTAATTGGACCATCGAAAGAGATGAAGATTTAACAGCACCATATGCATTCATGAATAAAACATGGATGTCATTTGATGATAGTGTTAGCGTTTCAATTAAAGTATGTATAATTATTTTTAATTTTAAAAATATTAATGAATTCAAATTAAAACATTTTTCTGTAGGGAAAATACATATTGTTACGAGATTTAGCTGGAGCAGTTATTACTGACGTCGAAGCGTTGGATTGGAAACTGACATGCTTAAACCAAACTGCAGTAGAACCTTTAAAAGAGCTTACAAAAACGTTTACTGAAACTGCAAGAAAATCTAGATCAGCTCAATTATTAAGTTTACAAGAACAATTACAACGGCCGGCTGATCAAGGATTCTATTTTAACAGTACTATATTAAACTATTGATGTGTATAATTTGCATAATTATTTTACCAATGAATTTTATATTAGATGAAATTAGTTATTCACCATATTACATCGAAAGGGTGGTTACCAGGGACGGCGAAGTTCACGCAATTCGAAAAGATACAAAAACCGAATTTGAATGTTCACGTCAAGGGTACTTTAGACATCCAAGTGGTTGTAATCGATTCTATCGTTGTGTAAAATTCGATCAAAAATCAAACTATTTTACGGTCTACGAATATGATTGTCCTGATGGTTTGGCATTTGATGAAAAAGTTGAGGTATGCGTATGGCCAGGATCTTTATCAAATACAGGAGCTTGTCAAGGTAAACAGTCAATAGTTTTACAAAATTCAATAATATTGTTTAAAGTTGCCAGTTGGATAGTTTTCCTATATTTTGTCATAATTTAATATATAATATACAAAATCCAAAATATTTGTTTTATATATTATTTTTAGGTTCAAGTGAAATAGCTCCAGTTCCAAGGAATCAATTTGTCTGTCCCCCGATAGAAGGTTACTACGCTGATCCTGAAAACTGTCGGTGGTTTTTCGCTTGTCTTGATCATACTAAAGATGGTTATACTCCACTTACAGCATATGAATTCAGATGTCCATTTGGATTAGTGTTTGACGAAAAAACATTAAAATGTGACTGGCAATGGAAAGTGGGATCTTGTGGTACATCAAAATAATATTTTATTCTTTATTTGTATTATAATTATAATTATTATTATTATTATTATTATTCTGTACTAGTCTCTAATGTTTTATTTTATTTTAGGAACCTCCGGAAAGTCATATCATAACTACGGAGAACAATCTTACCAAACAAACCAATTCAATACATACTACGAAAAAGAGCCGTCTGTTCCTTATTACGGAAAATATAATCAAGATCAACCTCAATTTTCGTTTGATCACAGTGATTCTTATATTGCTCCGAGTAAATTAAATTTCCCATATTCTACAACTACTAAACCTTATTTATCATATGGATCTACAGAAAATTATGTTACACCAAATGCACCTCAATTCTTATACAGTTCAGCTCAATCGTACGCATCACCAAGTGGTAGTCCTCAAATTTCATATGGTTCACCAGATACCTATGTTGACCATAATCAACATCAGTCTTTATATGGATTAACAGGAACTTACGCTTCGACAAAAAGTCCTGAATTCTCATATGGATCTACGGAATCATATGCCACTACAAGTAAACCACAATTATTTTACAGTCAAAATGAAGGTTACTCCGGCACAAACAAACCTCAATACTTCTATGAACCTTCAGAATCTCATTCTACTACAAGCAAACCTCAATTATTTTACGGATCTTCAGAATCGTACACTACAACACGCCAACCTCAATTCTCGTTTGGTCCTTCAGAATCGTATTCTACCACAAGCAAACCTCAATTCTTGTATGGATCTTCAGAATCGTATTCTACCACTAGCAAGCCTCAATATTTGTATGGATCTTCAGAATCTTATTCTACTACGATCAAACCACAATTCCCATACATCAAAACAGATGCTTATGTAACACCAAATCATTATAGTAAATTACCAAACTTCGATTTGAATAATTATAGAAATTTAGGAATACTTTATCATCAACAACACGATTCTGAAATTGAACCACAACACCATGCTGGAACTCTTCTTCACCAACAAAATAATTTTGAAAGTATACCAGTTAATAAAAACTACGACTCTCATAAAAATGATGTACAATATCCACCACTAAAAGATTTTGAAACATATTCTACAACTCAAGGACCTTTAAACAAAATACCCAGTGCTAGATTCTCCTCAGAAAGTTATTCGTCGTCTAATGTCTATTCAAACCCATCAATACCCTATGAAAATAATGAATTCAAAAATTCTTATACTATTTTGGGAGGACCAAATGGATACGATTCTCACAAAGTTAATGAACATTATCAGCCTTCATATAATTTTGAAACATATTCAACAACTCTTAAACCCATCGCTAAATTGCCTGAGATACCAAATTACTCAGAATCAAATATTTATCTGAAGCCTACTTCTAAACCATTTGAAGATTATTTACATGAAATTTCTCATTCAACATCAAATGAAGAATCAAAATTACAATATTCTACTACTGGTTCACCTTATTTATCTTCGTCTCCAAGTATTGACTTTAACGATTACCATATTTCTTCTTCTACACAAAAACCCACATTACATGACACCAGCTTACATAAAGAACAGTTCAAGGCTCAATTTAATTTTGATGATTATCTATCAAGGCTTTCCAGTCACCAATATCCATCTACTACTTCTTCTGTGGTTGACTATACACCGTCTATTCATGGAAATAGCTATGATAATAGCTTTGCACAAACTTTATCTACATATTCATCCACCACTCCAAAACCCTCTGTATTTTACTATAGCTCACCGTCGCCAATATCAAATACATTTAAAGATACATCTAATTTCCCATTATATTCAACGTCACCAAAAGCGAAAGAATACTCCGAGAGTTATGGATCTTCGTTATCATACCCCGTAACTACTGAAAAATCCGTAGATTATAATTCACCCATTTCTTCAACTTATGCTCCTCTAGTGTACAGTCCTTCAGTTACCCCAAGTTCATACACACCTACATTCAAACCAACTGTTGACTATTACACTCCATCGTCTACAGTTACAAATGATGATTCTGTTTTTGTCGAAGAACTCATTTCCAAACTGTCAAAAACTCCAATTCCAATTACATATTCAACTAGTACGCCTAAACCAATATACTCCAACTATCCATCACAACAAGCTGGAGATTATATACCAAACGATTCTTTCAATATTGACGAGTACATATCAAAATTATCTGAATCTATTGAAAATTCTACACCAAAACCAATATACTCGAGCACTACTCAAAAACCTTATGCCGTACCATACAGTTCAAATGACTATTCATCTCGCCCACTACCCACTTCAGTTTACTTATCTCCAACTGAAGAGCCTAAGACATTTGATCATGAGTCATATTCAGCACTTCCTATTCAATCAACTACGTGTAAACCTGAAGCTTCAATAAAAATATCATCCCCTAAAGTACCATACATTCCATCGCTCGAATCTGTTTTTAGTGTAAGACCTCCTGTGACATACACACAAAGGCCAGAACCATTGATTGGCTATTCTAGCACGGCGTCTGACTTAATAAATTACTATCATAATATTCACTCATCTTTAGATTCAGCTTATCGTTCACCATTACCTAGATATTATGCTGCTCCGATGGGAAATTCACTCTACACGAATAATTACACTTTGCCCAGAGAATATGAGAAAGACGGTGGACATCATTTACATGCAGCTTATCCAGCGTACCCTATGAGTCATCCAATAGTTGTGGAACAAGTTAGTCCAGAACTGAATGCAGAGTTCGAACGTTACTATACAGCTGGAATAAGACAGAACTTGAAGAGCGAAGAAAACGGAAAAGTTCTCGTAGTTGGTGACAATAGTCCTCTAATTGTAAGTAAATTGGGTGCTCAATGTGACTGTGCGAAAAAGAAGAAACCAACAATTGTATCAACCACAACCAGGACAGTAATCGAACACGACGAAGACGATGACGATGAAAAAACATCGAGTGTAAAGGAAGTAGAAACGAAGACCAAAGTAGTATTGGAAGAAGTAAAAAAACCATCAAATAAAAAGTTATGTACCCGTGCAGGGTTATTTAGAGATCCGAAACAATGTAATAAATTCTATTCATGTAATTGGGACAAGTGGACCCAAAAGTATGAACTTAGCGAGTTTAAATGTCCAATCCACCTCGCTTTTGACGAAAATCTAAGCGCTTGTAACTGGCCGTCTAAAGGACCGGCGTGCTCACACGATACGCTCATTAATTACTCCAATTAATTTTATATAAAATCAAGAACATTTAAAAATGAACATAACTTTTCATATTATGGAACACGTTTCAGTGTTTTCAAAACACAATATTAACTTGTAAACAATGTATACATATATTATTTAAGTGGTGATAATTATTGTTCTCAACATGTATTTTCATACATGTTATATAAGCAGTACAATAATTAATGTATTTAAATAAGTAAGGTACGTATAATGGGTTGATTTATCACCAAAATATTATTAAAGTATATAGTGTACATATTGTAGTTTTCAATTATTAAATATTACCTACTTATTCAAATTCAGTGAATGTTACAGTATTTTAAATATGTAATACTAAACTTTACATACCTGAATCTGTTTATATTATTTAGTAGTTAATAAAATACAGTTTAAGGAGACAAAAGTAAAAAATATTCTATGCAAAACGCAAATTATTATGTTTAACAATATCTATTGTACAAACACCAGCAGCTAAAATTATTTCAATATAACGTCTTACGTCAAAACAAGTTACAATAAGCAACAGCTTTATTTAATTTTTTTTTTACAACTACGGAATTAAGGCACAATATTTATAAATAGGTAAATGCTAAATATATTTCATATTAATGTATTATATTATGAATTATTTGTAAATAATAAATATTTTTAACAGCTATAATTATTGTTTTGATTTAACATAGATATGTTTTTCTACTACCTATGGATACTTATTAGACGTCATAATAGTTGTTACTTACCTATCTACCTATTTCATGACCAATTTTTTCTCAGATATTTTCTGACTGATTTCGCGTAACGTTCAGCCATTGCCCAACACCGAAAAATAATTTAGAATTTTGTCCGCATTACAGTAGTCACTGGGCATATTAGATCTCGTTAGTTTACCTTTTTTATTGAATAAGTTAACTTTCAAGTATTCAAGTTATTATTACTCATCTTATTTTCACTCGTGTAGGCTTGCTCGATGAATATTCACTAATCGAAAGGCCTATGTGGTCATGTGCCCATGTATATGTTTAATACGGTCAATATGTTACCGTCAGGTCCATGGAGTTATATAAATAAATTAAAGTGACAAAATTTGTCTATTAATGCCTTGTTTATACAGTGTTACCATCTTATGTGAAAAAAATGTGGTGTAATTACCATTTTATTGTTTTTCCAATTTAATGGTTCTTAGTTATACTGTATGGTCAGAACTCAGAATCTGATCACAAGATGTACGATCGTCGATCACAATCACGAGCAGCAGCTCGCCTACGTCACTAGGGCACTATAGATACTATAGATTATAATATGTAGAGCCTTAACGTCACATTGAGCCGAGATACATAGGTACTACATCAGTGGCGGATCCAGGGCTTAATTTTGGGAGGGGCATGGGGGGGGGGCAAAAGTACAAAAAGTTGCAAGATTGGCTACAAAATTGGCTAAACACAGTGTAAAACAAAAGAAAACTACGGTGTTGGGGGGGGCAATGCTCCTTTGCACCCCCTCCTGGATCCGCCACTGTACTACATTGCAAGTTTAGAGTGGCCATCTGTCCCGTCACCGTAATTGATCTCGGTATAAGTCTAGTTTAGCGCCCACGTGAATTTTTCGATTTTTTTTTCGGAAACCTATGTATTTCGACGAGTTTAAAACGATGGTGTAAAAATTAATTTGCGGAAATGATTATTTTGGAAGTTACAGCCTTCCAAAGTTTGCGATTTTACGTTTATACGCATGCGCGCAGCACAACTATAAGCGCAGCGACGAGTGCCGCCAAACGTGTTATCACTGCACATATACTATACAACATAACATACCCCGTGACAGGTGCGTCGTCCTGGCACCCGTAAATCGTCAAAACCGACCCTAACATATCTCATTTTTTTGTACCCGATTTGTACCCATTTGAACCCCCCATAAAAAAATTTGTACCCCTCTCCCTTTTACGCAAAACCAAATCCCCCGTCCGGGTGCTGTAACGACGTTGTCCTGGCACCCGGAACCACCAGAAGTCAACCGATCGATTTCGGACCTATCTCATTTTTTTGTACCCGATTTGTACCCATTTGAACCCTCCCTAAAAAATTTTGTACCCATTTCCTTTTTACACAAAACCGAATCCCGAGTCCGGGTGCTGTAAAAACGTCGTCCTGGCACCCGGAACCACCTGGAATCGACCGATCGATTTCGGACCTATCTC
>NC_042494.1:65014192-65035278 GCF_005508785.2 Acyrthosiphon pisum
CGGGTGCCAGGACAACGTCGTTACAGCACCCGGACGGGGGATTTGGTTTTGCGTAAAGGGAGAGGGGTACAAATTTTTTTATGGGGGGTTCAAATGGGTACAAATCGGGTACAAAAAAATGAGATATGTTAGGGTCGGTTTTGACGATTTACGGGTGCCAGGACGACGCACCTCCCCGTGACCTACTTGAGGGGGTGTTGCATAGCAAATCGGGGGATATTTTCGTTTTTAATTATCCGAGCGAGCGAGTGACCCCGCTCGGTGATTCGGTGCAACAAAAATGCAATTTTCTTGACCCTGTGACCCACTTGGGGAAGTGTTGCATAGCAAATTGGGAGATATTTTCGTTTTTAATTATCCGAGTAGCGAGTGACCCCGCTCGGTGACTCGGTGCAACAATAATGCAATTTTCTTAACCCTGTGACCTACTTGTTGAGGTGTTGCATAGCAAATCGGGGGATAAATTATAATTGCACCATCGTTTTAAACAGGTTAGAATACGTAAGTATAAAAAAAATAACAAAAATGGTCCTCAGCGCGGTATTATAGTAGTGCTGCGTCCATGCGTATAAACGTAAAATCGCAAACTTTGGAAGGCTGTAACTTCCAAATTAATAATTTCCGCAAATTAATTTTTACACCATCGTTTTAAACTCGTCGAAATACATAGGTTTCCGAAAAAAATCGAAAAATTCGAGTGGGCGCTAAACTAAACTTGTTCCAATATTTAAATTAAAAAAAACCAACCAAGTGCGAGTTTTTGTTTTCCGATATTTATGTCACGAACGAAAAGTGGCGTACCTACAGTAGGTATAACAAATTACCACGGCTAGAATATTTAGAAAACAGCTATACCTACTTAAAACTTAAAAGTAGTATCCTATTGAGAAATACAGAAAATAAGTAAACTTAACTTTACAAAAAAAAAAGGTCAAGGGGGGGATCTATCCCCCATATCCCCCCCGTAAATACGCCACTGCATACGGTTGCCATATTGGTTACAAATAAAAGTATACCTAGTTATTATGATCTGTATCGTATTATATTTTGTCATTTAGGCTTATAAAGCTATAAATGTAAAATTGAGAAACAGATAATTAATATATAATAATATTATACCTATCACTATATCTATAATTAGTATGAGAGCCACCGATTTTGATTATTCTTGGATGGTTTAGATAATAGATTGAGCCAGTTATTTTAGGGTGGCTTACCCGTTGTTATTAATATTAAAAAACAAAATGTTCGTTTATTTCTGCATGCAATTATTGGTAAGATTGGTTCACGTAAGAAAAATTTTCACTCATTGGTTATTGTTATTACTAGGGCTGGGATTTTAATGCCCAAAAAAATCCTATAAAAACATTTTACCTATGTTACCTACTTTTAATGGTACCTATTATAACATTGGCAACATAACGACACGTTTGTTTATTGGTATATTTTTCCAAAAATTTAGAAAACGCTGGATTTTCGAGTTTATTTAACGGAATATTACATGACAAAAATGTACGAGTTAAATCTAAAAAATATTCCGACCTGTTTGGTACGTCTGTAATAAAACTTCGTGTATTATTTTTTTCGTTTTGTAATTTACTCTGTTCTACTCCATGTCTCCATTGATGTGTTTATCTCTTGACATATGTTGTATGGTAAATCGTTTTTCAGCACTAACTTTAACGTTGCATATTTTGCAGAATAACACCTGTCCGTCGGTAGAAAAAATATTATTTCCAAATTCTTGTATAAACGCACACAGTCGACTCGCTGTCAAACATTTTACTTTTGGCATTTTTAAACTAAATTATCAAAAAAAATTAACTAGAAACGGTGTTAACGACGATAAAACTCGTACTGAACATCGAACGATATCATCGGACGTTGATTTTACCGATTTAAGATTATATAACAGGAAATGCGGGTTGAGGTTACTCCTCAAACCTTGTCCGATAATATAATACAAATTACGAGTACCTACTTATAATCTGTTATATTTATTTAAAAACCATGTTGGTGTAAAAATCTTAAAATAAAATTTCAAATTCATACTTGGTTTCCAAAACTCAAAAAATGCCAAAAAATGCAAAATAAACTTTCTTATTCTCATTCAAATGTACATAAAACAAATTTGTGACAAGACGAGCATTGCACAGTAAGCTTAGGAAAACAATGCAAAGTGCATCAAAATCCCAGCCCTAGTTATTACTAAACCTATCTGTCTCAGGCGGATGCCCATCTTGGTTACAGCCGTAGTGGTTTATATACTAAATATATACTACACGGAGGGTATACATATACTATATTATAATATGATGTTGAATGTTGCCATGTTGGTTCATCCGAATTTAATAGACTCAAAAACTACTATCAATAAAGTGTTTCAGGATGGCCAATAATTGTCCCCGAATTAATTGGAAAATTATAATATAATATATTATAAACAAACAACACATATTATAATAATAATCATAATTCATAATACAAATTGCAACTACTTACTACTAATTTAATCAATTAAAGTACTGCTGTAAATTGTAATTAAAGAGTGAAATATTTTAAACTTTAAAAAAAATCTAAAAATTGATGAAAAAAATTAAATGCCGATAATTTTAAATTGTTTGACATTTATATATTTATTATAATTATAAATATTGATTTCATTAATACATGTTGACGGTAATTATTCAAAACGAAAATAATAATACAATAAAATATTCATTTGTTTTCATAAGCTACTACTCTTTTTACTATAAATAAATACATTAAAAGAATGGTAAGGAACCAAATTTGACTAAAAGTTGCTAACTTATATGTTACAAGAGGCAATTTAAAATTTACAAATATTTTGTCAAATAAATATATTAGTAAGTTATGAATAAATAAATCTCTTAACATTTCCAATTGTTAATTAAACTTAAATGATTAAAGAATACTTGATTGAATAATTGAACATGAAAATTGAAGTACAATATAAACATAAACAAAACCTAACTGGATATTAAAGCAAAGACAAAAACACACAAACACGAGAAGAAACTCAGCAAAATAATTAGATATATTTTATAACAATAATAATAAATTATTTACACATTTAATACTGAACAAAATTATACAGGTGGGTATATCATTATAACTATCTTAGTGTATACTGGTTATTTACTGCTCTTACGACATTTCCCAATCCAGGTTCTGGTGTTGACCGATTAGTAAAGTCTGTCTGCAAGTCTTTTGTTTTGGTTCTAATAGGAGCCAACATTGTCTTAAACTATAAAAGTATAGTTTTTATTAACAACTAGGTATGTTTATAAATGTATAATACTATATTATATCAAGACATATAAATACTTCTCTATATAGTTGAGGTGCTATAGGTCGAAGTCCATGATCCATGTTTAGAGTTAGTGGGGCATTTGGATCACGAGTAATAACAATAAAATCAATATTGGTATTGCTTGGAAACACTCCATATTTAATTGGGGTATTTAGTATATAATCTCTGAGAGTTACATCGCCAGGTCCACCATTCTCCAAAGGTATTAAATGAGTTTGAAAATGTTCAAGCATATCTTGTATACTAGGGAATGACAAATGTTGTACTCGACAGTGTCCTTGGTCGTTTAGTGTCATTCGTAAATGCTAAGTATAAAATGTATCATATATTTTTAAAATAATTGTTCATGCGTAAATGTGAAATGTATGTTGAAAGTTAAGTGTATAGAAAAATTGACTATCATTTTGTAATGCGCTCTACCATAAAATGTGTTTCATTGGTGGCTGACAAACCAAGACTGCTATTTGCTGTCTACAGCAATGGGGATATGTTGATTTAATTATTTATACCTATGTTTATTTTTATGGAATTACTGACACATGTCTGAAGTTATTTAACCAAATTTTAAAAAAAATTAAATTATATAGGTACAATTTACAGTTTTTTGTAATATCACTGATAGAGCGCCTTACAGCATGATAGCCGAAATAATAAATCTAAATTTTAACAATACCTTTGGTTTTCCCTTAAAATTAAATGTCAACACATATTCACCCTTTCGAGTTTCAGACTGTCTGACTAGAAACATTCCATGTCCATTAGTGCCTAAATGTGACACCAAATTAGTAGCATCAGATCGAGCCAGCATACCATGAAACCATGGATAAAGGCGAAGAGATGCCGATATATCATTTTCTTTGACAAAAAAAAAAAAAAAAATATAGTAAAATTAAATAATTTTCTATTACTCTTTACATTCTAATTAATACTTACCAACATCATTGTTTAAAATAGTATCCAAATTATTGGTGGAACTCTGAGGTGAGCTTAGTAATGTGTCATTTGAATGTGCAACTGATGAATCTAACACACCATCAATACTGCCAATAATACTACATAAAATAAATTCATAAGTTTCAATCACCACTTTTAAATTTTTTAGAAAACAAGTATTTTCAGATCAAATTATCACCTTATATCATCATGCAAACCATCACGTTTACGCATGCAATATTTTACAGTTGCAAGCCATTGGCGCATTTCTTCTGGACTTAAAGCGTCAATTATATATTCAACATTGTTTTCATCCTATATAAATACATACAAGAATGAATAATTTATAAGTAGTTTTATACCAAATTAAATATTTTATTATTTATATTGTATATGACACATTAGTACTTATAAGTTAAAAGTTATAATGGTTAGATAATTACTTTCAGTACAAATGTATTAGCATATCGTTCTGGCATTTCAATTTCTTTGGTTTCTCTAGCATCTTGTATCAAAAAACAAAACACTCCATGTTTTGATTTCAAGGACTACAGTTTAAAAATATGTATAATTAATAATTTAATTTTTTGCTTTTTAACTAAATGTATTACATTTATTACTTATCAAAAATTCAAAAAATTATCGATAAAAATGCAAAAATAAATATTAAAACTGAGTTTAAAAATTTTAAATTATACTATACCTTAGGAGGACAATAAAATTCTAGGGTATAACCATCCGTGTTCTTAACCAAAGCAAGTCTTGCTTTTTCCCATCTGGGTTCACCACCGTCAAATGATTCACCCAACCGATAGTTTACTATACCTTCCTTACGACATTCGACAATAATTTTGGCTAGCTTTTTCTTACATTTTATAGGTCTTTGAGACATTATAGATGCAGCATCAAGTTCTACCTCATCAGAATGCTGTTTGTGAAACAATGGACGAAGAGCTCTAAAAGACATTCGTCTATAAAAAAAAAAACAAATAAGTAAATATTTGTAGAATATAAAATGTATGATATAGCCAATATAGCCATATAAGTACCTACCTACTTCAACAATTCTAACTTACCTAAAAAAAGGCTTTTTCTTGACCGTGATCATAGACTCTGTATCTGAATCACTGTTACCAGAATCATTGTCTGGCCAATTGTATCTATCACATTCACGTTTAAAATGAGATGCAAATACTTTAATGTAATGACCGAGTACTTCCTGCCGGGTTGATGGCTGAGATGAAAATGATGACACTAGGTGTTCAGCATTGACTCTAGCTTGCTCATCACATAAATCAATCCAATTATTTGCATGATTCATGATTTACAACTTTTAAGTTTCACTAATGGACACTCAAAACTCCAGTATGGAATCGAAATAACAGTGTTTTTCTTTCATCACTAGTACACATTACTATTTATTTTTAATTTGTTAATGAACATAAACACGTGCTAATTTTAAAGGTAAAATACATACAAGAAATTTTGGTAAAAAAATTACTTAAATATTAGATACTCGCCTAAAATTGGTATGTTAAAAGTCTATGCAAGTATATTCAAAATTAAATATGTAAATTAAGTATTGTGTTTTTCAAAAATTTGAACATTTTTAAGGAGTGTAAACAACGACGTATGTTCCGCTAGCAATATTTGATAAGAAATTGCAGAGTTCCTAAACAAGTCAAAAAACACATTTTACTCAAAAACCATTTTTTACCCAATAGATAGCGCAGTACTCCGGCAATAACCGACGAAATTACACGATACCGGACACGGGCTTTGCATGAAAAATTGGGACAAATAAACAACGTGTGTTGCTTATCAGATATCACTAATCAATACAAAATAAGAGATAATGATAGAAGGGTCGGTGTTTCATACCACGATTAAAGATATACATACCTTTATATCTGTATATCTGTATATCTTTAATCGTGTTTCATACATAGGCATATTATACATTTAATTTTATGTTTTATATGGTTTCATACTATTTCCCCACTATTTGAAAAAATATTTTTAAAATATTAGTGGAGAGTCTCCACTGGAGACACAGTCAATGTCCAAATTTTTCAATTAAGTAATGACATACTTATCCCACCCCTCATTGCTGACTGCTGTTAAATATTTAGGATTAATTCTTGACCAACAATTAACTTGGAACAAACAAATAAAAGCTAAAAGATTGATCCTTAACGCTTGATCAAGATCGCTAAAAACAATGTTATCAAAAAATAAATTTACTAAATTAAAAATCAAACTACTATTGTATACAAAACTCTCCAAAAGCCTAAATGGACATATGGATTACAACTCTGGGGATCGGTCAAAAAATCAAATTTAAACAAAATTCAAGTCTTACAGAATATTACTCTTAGAAAAATCACTAACGCTCCCTTCTTTGTTTCTAATTTAACTCTCCACCAAGATCTAAGTATTCTACCTGCTATATCCGAAGTGAAACTTTTTTACATACGTTTTTTTGATAGATTAGAAAATCACCCTAACGGCTAACTTACAAATAAAAGAGCAAGAGCTACATACCCTCTCACTGCCCGGAAATCTATAACGTAGACTCAAAAGGAAGTGGTGTCGTGATCATTTAAATTAAATATCTCTCCTTAATTACCACAAATAAAACACCAAGCTAAGTGTCACAAAAGGGTGGCATCTCATTCAAGAAATCAATGTTTTTTTTAAATCCTAATCCTATAAAGCGTATTGTACAAAATTGTGTAGATATTGTGTACTAGATTACTTATTAATTACCTATATTATACGTTTTATATTTAAATAATACGATCCTAATATGCATTAACGATTAACCCAACCCCAGAGGCCAGAGATGAAAATATGTAAGGAGAACTAAATTACGTGTTATTTGAACTATTAGTCATTTTTTTAAGTCGTAAAAATGTCATGCTTAAACCTCAATTAAACTATATTAATAATATACAATATGTATTATAAACTGGATCTAAATTATTTTTTTAAAAATATAAATAATTTAGGATTATTCAGAGGATTCCATGCTTAGCAGTTCAGGTAACTACGATTGCCATTAATACCCATTCGGTACCTAAGTGTTTTGTTTTTATATTTTCAATAAATAATTTATGAAAATTCTTAATTATATAGATTATAGGTACCAACACATACAATTTATTTTTATTTTCATTTCAAAATAATAGTAACCTATTTTTAGCCATATGTATTTATAAAATGAATTGATTCATATTACGCTATTTTTGAATCTTGTAAGCTTGTCTTTTCTGCGACTTGTATCCACTTATTATACTGATAGTTTAACTAATAACTTTTTTAATAAAAAAAATACCATAAACCAATAAATTGTTTCTATCAAAATTATCTCGGTACTGCAGATTTGTTATATCCTCGCCATCCATAACAATATAATAACAATTAATACTATTATATTAGTGATAATAAATCATTTTTAATTTGTAAAATAATAAAGTATATAAGTATAATAATAAAACAGATAGGTACAAAAATATATTAAAAAAATTAAATCTTTTAAATTCATTTTAATAATATATGAAATAATATTATAAAAATCTATAATATTATAACTAAGTCATAGATGTTAGTGGTGTTTGGCCGTTCGGGTTGCACATGTATCTAGCAGTAAACTTTGCTCAAATGGTCAAATCCTATATGGGGAACATAATATGGGAGTCCAATGAATTATTATTCGGGCCACAACTCACCTATAACTAAAAGGTTATCATTTATCGCAAGCCGAAATTCTCCGACTTCGTAAACGACGCTAACACGTCGGGCTGCAACTCACCCACAGTCGGTACGAGCCACGAGGTCCAGCGAGAGAAACATGCCGGCAATCGGATACAGTCCCGACAAAAATCGATTCTTCTACTCATCCCCTGCACGCGACACCCTTCCATAGTGGAACCGGTCTCAATGGCATTGTTATGTAAGGGTGGCGAAGAATCGTGTGTGAGTGAACACGTGTGAACAGAGTATACCTACTTTTAGGTTTTAAGAGAACGTCGCATATTATGTTGTCTTCGTCTTACACAGGTACGACGTAACAAATTTTTGTTTTTCAGTTTCAATAGTGTGCTGTTAATTTTGATATTACAGTGAATTGGCCTATTTTCCAACTTTTAAGTAAAAACATTATTATCTGTGTTCTCTTGTTGGTTTTTTACGATATTTTAATTTTTAAGTGAGTCATGAGTATGTAAAATATTAATGTTTGAAAATGTTAATAAATCATTATCAATATTGAAACTGGTAAACGAAAATTTAGCATATTATTATGGTACGTGTGTAAGACGGAGACAACAATTGCGGGTACAACGTCCTCTTAAGGTCTAAACTTTATAATCAACACTTTCAATTTATAAATGGATGATGTTAAATTATTTCAGATTTTAAAATACATCTTAATTAAAATATCTAACTATTATAATATAAGCCATAATAGGCTTATTAAACAATAAACATTATCAATACATAATAATATTAAGTGTCTAGTTGTTTATACCGTGTGATCCATTTGATTATAAATTGATTATAAAATAGTATTTGTAATATATTTTATAATCAATGGTGAAGCGGCCCATACGACATACACGATCAATAAAAGCCCGTCAACAAATATCAAAATGTTTTTGATATTTTCAATGTAACCAATACACGGTCAATAATATTGTCAACATTGAATATTTATATATCGTGTATTGGCTGCTTAGAAGGCACTAATTATTTAAAACTATTAAGGGTTTTGAAAATATATTTTTTACTATTTTTACTATTGTTGTTTTTTAATTGATGTTCTTTTTAAAGACTACATAGATACATTTTTAATTCCTTATTCAAAAGCAGAATATACTTCTTGAAGTACCTATTTGGATATAAAATTACATTTTGAACGAGTAGTTTATGCATATAGATAATATAAGAAAGGATTCCTATACCAACAAAATGTGGTCGCGGTCCAGAATATGAATAAGAGACAGCCTGCTTTAATAGTGGTCTCACTCCGCTCCAGCAAGAAGTTTTATCATTCATTTAATTTGTTAAATAATTGATAAGACCTTTTGAAACCTCCAAATATCAAAAATCAAAATGTTCATTCGCGTTATAAACACTAAAATACTTATGCCTATCCATTATTATATCATCAATGAGTTTGTGAGTTATAAGTATTTAAATTTTAAAATATCGATACGAAATCGAAGTGGTACAAGGGTTCCTGTAAATGTAGAACCACCACTCTTTTAAACTTTAAATACTTATAAAGTTATAACTATATAATAAGCTACTAGGCCAAAATTTGATTTTGATACATCGAAATACTCCGAATAATATGCTGCTTCGGAATATGAAATTAAAAATGTATATTGTCATTTAATAGAATAAAAACTTTAAAAAAAATGATAACAATAAAATTTTTTTTTCCAATAAATGCTGTTTTATACTGACTTAAAATTATGTGCAGGAAATATTTTCAAAAACATCAGTGTTTTCTGAAATAATGAGGGTCTTACGTAAAATGGATCACCCCGTATATTATTTAACTTGATAGTAATTAGATAGAGGTAGGCATACTAAATTATTTAATTAATTGATTAAAATTAATAATTGAAATTATTATAAATAAACAATGTGTGGACTGTATATGATAAAAAATATAATAATATAACCTATATGGGCTATAATAAATGCATCTGCATTGATTTTAGTGAGGTGTATAAATTGTTAAAATATAATATAATACTAAAATTATATATTATATATTATATATACGTGTACGTCAATACGTGCGTTTGATTGAATAATTAATTAATATATAAATATATATATATGTATATGGTAGCAACTAGCAATACTAGTTGGTAATATGCCAAATCCGGTATCTACCCGTATTTCTATGTTTATTATCTCGTTTAGGTACCTTTGTTAATTATTATTTCTTGTTATATAATTGTATTTCTCAACTGATCAATAAGCTTTGATATACCTACCTGGCTACCTAGTTGTGACCCACTTACTTTTTATTCACAAGATTGTGTAGGTATACTTATAAATTGGAGTTATCTATAGCCAGAAACAACAGCTATTATTTCGGGAGGAGGAAGAGACAATAATTATAACACTCATCTTAAGTAAATACCTACTAATATAAGTTATTTATTTTACACATATTAATATTAAACACTCCAAATTCCAAATATTATTTGATAATTATGATTTATGATAATAAACACATAATTTATAGGAACCTACCTAAATTATCATGTTAGGTATTGTTATTTGATTGTGTAAATTAGCAATATTGTGATATTGTGTAGGTTAGTAGGTACCTATATCCGGAAAAGTATGAGATTTCGAGTAAAAGAAGAGGGGATATATTATAATTTGTATCATTAAGTAGCCTGAGTCAACAAGTCTGCACTCTGCAGGTACAAGTACAAATTATTAAAATTTAAAATAAATTATTACAACTTAAAAAAAAGACAGCTGGGTTGGTATAATTTTGTTAATTACAGTAAGAACGTTTCAATATTTCTGATTTATATTATAGATTTACGTATAAATATTACAATTTGTATGTGGCTAAAATGTTATAGACAAGAGGTAATAAAATAAAAAAATGAATTTATTGTAAATTGTAGGTAATAAAAATGTATTAAAAATGTATCAAACATGTTTCTTTCTATTCAGCTGGCCACACTGGCGCGTGATCTTGTAATAATTTTACATGCCATTTCATTTATTGTTTTATACTGCATGTCTGCATACCATACGACTTCGTTGCCACTTGCCATTGGCCTTGTTAAATACATTTTTTTTTAATTTGTGTTCATATTAATTTTATTTTGGTTTTTATTATTTCTAAAATTATCGTATTGAATTGAAGAGTTTTGAGGTAATTTATTATTTTTGCATATATATAATTTGTTTTAGTCATACAAAATTAAAAAAATAGTTATAAGTACAAAATTAATTTTGAACTGTAGTAGAGTGACTAGACACTAATATATATTAATATATCACGACATACCTATATTATGACTATGCGATTTGAATAATTTGAAAAGTAAAATAAAATAAATCGAAAATTATATCAGGTGGAAGATAACGATATTATATTCCTCCATGGCCAATAGTCTTATTATTTAACATTTTACAATTTTACATAATATCCACTCTAACTACACAAAATATAAATACGATTATTTTTAAATTTCTTAATTAAAAAATAAAATATTCTTTAGATAATACCTACCAATATATTCTATAGCTAGATATTCAAAAATACGTGACGTCACTATTCGTGGTATTATAGCCATCATACCGTCCAAGTCAATGACTTAATGATTGATACTTGTTAAGATAATGTTGAAAAATAAATAAATATTATGTAAAAATAGGTACGTTTTAGTTATTAAGACGTAGATACCTATTTGTATTGATTGCATATGATTAAAGATTATCAAATTATACTATATAATATAGGTTAGTTATAAGCACGGACTAAGATATAATATAGGTACCTTTATATTATGTAAAAATTATAATATATTATATATTGGTCCGTGGTTATAAGATATTCACTAACAATAATAACATGGCGTGTAAGAGTATGATTTTTTTTTCAACATTAGGTTGTAGGTACCTATACATAATCATAATATACGTTCTCATTATAAATTATTGTAATGTATTTTAGTAATTATACAAATAGATAATGCCTTTTATAAAAAACAAAAAACAATGTACTCACCTAAGACCTAAACATTGTAAAGTATGTAAATATGCAATATTTTGTGTCACTACCTATATGTACTTGTAATTATTAAATTAATTTGAATTAAACTAAAACATATTAAAGGTACCAATTTTAATTCGGGCCAATTTTAATTCGGGCTAAAGAGATTATTATATACCTAATGATATTTTATTTTTATAGAGGTTAATAATATATTATACTAAATAGTAAATACATTAATAAAATACCTACTTACTTAAATTTTACTATTTTTATAGAATTCCATTTAAATAAAAAGTTAATTAATTAATAATAAACAACTCATAACGCGTTAAATATCTAAGTAAAATATCAGTTAAGTTAGCTTTTATCCATATTTATTTATATTGAAAATAATGTTAGTAAGAAAATATGTAAATATTATATAGGATATAATATGCAGGTATACCTAACCTAAAATTTCTATAAGTAACATCGTATTATTCAATTGTATTTAAAGATACCTATATAAATATAATTATTAATTGTTTCTTTATTTTTCACATTATGTGCTTGTATTCGATTTTATATTTACGTTACGAAAATTATTATACTACCTATTTCATTTATATAAAATAGCTTATATTATCTATGCAAATATTGAAGAACTCATTACGTATACGAATTTAATTTCATTTAAGATAATGAACTTGAATCCCAAATGACCCAAATTTGGTATAGGTTTTTGCTCGTTACTTGAGTGCCTACCTTATGCTTTAGCCTAATGCCAAAATTATTTAAAACTAATAATTACGCAGGTCAACAACGATTTTTTATATTTTATTATGTATCATGATAAACGTCTTATAATCGAAATTATTTAAATAAAACCCAAGTACATTTTGATATTGGTTAGTTTATTCAAAGAGCATATTAATTATTTTCAATGTAATTAAATAATAAAAATGACGTAAAATATCGAAAAAAAATTATAAAACAAAACAAATAAAATTGTCTTATATTGTTTTGATAATATGGACCTATGCGTTTAGTTAACATTTATTGTTAAGGCGAAGTAGATACAAATAATGCATTTTTGGGGCCAACCACGAACAAAGAGCAGCTACTTTTTTGTTCTGATAATATTTTATATACTAGTAGTTACGTATATCATGTGGGTACCTACCGATTATTTTTTTTATGTAAGGAAATTATTCCACGGGAACGATTAATTTCCTAGTCATCTCTAAGAAATTTATTGAATCTTACAACGGCAACACTGATTGATAAAACTCTGGCTTTTGGGGGTTGTATATTCGGATAATCGATGTTGTTGTGTTTTGTAAAATAAATCGATTGTAATGTTAATGATATTTTTTTTTTTACATTTGTAGGTTTATCATTTTTTACAATACAAATTTAACGAATAAATATCAATAGTAATATTTTTATTATTCTATTTTATTTTTCATAATATGAATATTTACAAACTTGTATTTTTTAGTTTTACTGAAGTCTGAAGTAAACCAATCGTACAATAAATTATCATCTAATTCGATGAATAATGTATTATAGTAATATTATGTAGGATAAAATAAGATGATTGTTCATTATCGATATTTTAGGTAAATCGATTGTCTACTGTCAGTGCCAGTTGTACCTATGCTGGCAAGCTTCTTTAAGTGACTCTTTACAGTTTGCTGTAGTCGCAACTGTTTCGCTCTACATTTTTCATACTTTCATTTTTATTTTATTTTTTAAATGTGCTTGCCAATTTTAATACATTTATATATATTTTAAATAATAAAAAATGCCATCTTAATTATCTAAAATAGTTACCAAATATAGTTTTAATTTAATGTTCAATACAATGTGAGTAACATACTTATTACTAGTTTCAAGCAATTATTAATCTTATTTTTACATACCAAATTATTAAATTTTTTTTTTTTTTTTATAAAATACAATTGTGACTGATAAATATATAAATTATTTTGTTCATAACATTTATCTATTTATATATTGTCCATTTAATTATTTTATGCTAAACTAAATTTATTTTATATTATTTTAGCGAGAATGTAACTAATAACCGATACCTAACTAAAATATAGTTCTAGGTATTATAAATAATATTAATTAAAGTCTCATTATAGTTTGTTAATTCCACACCTATTCGATTAATTAATTAAAAAATTATTTTACTCTTAAAAGAATAAACTATAATTCTTTTATATATTTTGGTATTATTTTGATTAAATAGTATTTCAGTTTGATTTTAAATGTATATAGGAACAAAATTAAATCATTTAGTTATTAAAAAAAAAAAAACAATATATAATTGTGATCAGCTTATAATTAGGAATTAATTTATTTACTTATAAAATTATTTTTTTCAAGTATCATTCTTTACCTTAAGAGCTATTGTAATTAATTAAAGATTTAATTTTGTTTTAGTGCTAAAATGACTGAAACCGATTTGAAAAAAATTCCATTTTTTAAACTGTTAAATCTTGAGGCTATTACTCCAGAGAATGATTCATCCACGGTAATTATAATTTATTTATTTTATCTTTCTTTAAAGTAGATAGTTCATAGTATTTTAAGTATTTTTATGCTGTAGAATAAACTAAAGATTAATTAATGATAATTAAATAACCTCAATATATTATTTGATTTACCTAAACATATTTTTGAAAATAAAATTGTGTATATAACCTATTATGGTGGAAATGTACACTTTATTATATTATCAAATTATAATATTCTATTCTTTTATGAATGCAATTATTTTGGGAATTTTCACTTTTATGACTAGGTATGCATTTAAGTTTAATCTGCTTAAACAATTCATTATTGTCATAATTAGGATACTGATTTAAAAATACATAATTCTAATGAATGCTGGTTTTGCTTAATAATTATCCCATTCATAACGCCTTAAAGTTTGCCACACACTGCAGCGGTAGCAGTAAAAGTGAGTCTAGACATAATTTACCGCCAACACGGCAGCACCGTCAAGACGAAAAAATTCTACCGACACCATTGCAGTTTGTGGTGACCTTAAATAAAATAAAAAAGTATTCATTTTTATAATATGTTTTGAATAAATACTGTATTTTAAATATTTAGGTACACATTTCGTGTTTTTAAATTAACCTATTTCAGATATTATATTGACAATAATAATTTTTCTGAGGTAAATATTTTCATAAAATTTAATAGAGAATTTAAAAGATAAAAGAGATAAATGATTCTTGATATTCTTATAATTGTCATATTATCTATTATCCTACTACTTTGTGCTATTACCTACTACTCTGGTAGTCTGGTGACTAAAATAATATTCGACTTTATAACATTTTTAATTTTAAAATCTATGTTGAATAAAAACTTTTTGTAATATATTCATAGGCGTGCACAGCCCTGTTGTGGCAAAGTGGGCCAATGATACTTGAAACAAATTATTTTAGGTGTTATACTGTTATCTATAAAATTACATTCATTTACTCACCGGTCATCACCCACTGTTTAAATTTTAAGGTATGAAATATATATTTTTATTCATAAGTAGGGCTAGGATTTATATGCATTAGCATATTATTTTCCTTAAGTTCAAATTGATTGGTTGTGATATATGTCCACGATTTACCTTATCCTCGATTAAATAGAACCATTTTTTGTTTGCATATTTTATAGATTTAAGAGAATCTTGTTAATTTTGTTGATATAAGAAAATCAAAAATCAGAATGCTTATACCACTGAATAAGACAATATAACTATTTATATGATCTAAGTTGCCATCTATAATAATTATGGCACAACTCACAGGGTGGGCCACGGCCCACCTGGCCCACCCCATGCGCACACCTATGAATATATTTCATGTTTTTAATACATATTTTGGCATAAATAACACAGTTATTTACACATTTTGACTTTTTTTCTCCAAATAATAACCAACAGCCATATTTGTTTAATATAAATAACATACTAATTTATTTATATTTATTTATTATCAATGCTTCATCTATTCATTATTTATCAATATTTTCTGGATTATTATGATTTATAATTTATTTTGAAAAATAATTTTTAATATTATAATTTGTAATAAGTAACTAATATTTAAAAAAAAAAAAACACAAATAATAATACATTTTTTCTTATTGGCCATAATATGATATTTACTTAATATACAAAGTAATATTTTTAAAACAAGGCAATTATTTTCCATTGATATTTTCTTGGTTATTACTTATTAGATATTATATTTTATTTATAACATTTTATAATAAATTTTTCAACTTTTAACTTTTTAAATGGGAATCATAATTTTTTTTTTTCATATTCTGAACATTTTTCAAAATTTAGATTCACATATGAACATTGAATAGGTACCTAGAAAATGATTTGTTAGGATTTTAAGTTTGGTTACAAATTAGTGATATGGTGTATCGGGGGTTTATCTTAGACATTTTTGCCACAGTTTTGTTCTTCTTAGGATATATCGGCCATTAGGATCAACCGTCCTGTCACAGAATCCTCCAATTTTCCCTATCAGCTGCTCATGTTTTCCAGTCTGGTCTTCAATGCTGTGATTCTACATCTTTTTAAATTATATCATCCCATCTAAAAGTGGTCTCCAAATTGGCCTTTTTCCTACTAGATTCTTTTCCATGATCATGTGTAAATGTTGGTTCTGGCTTCACCATGCGTGTCCAGACCACAATAATTTTCAGCACTTGATTGTGTCCAATAGGATTTGATAAATGTTTGTTTAATATTATTTTTCCTTATTCTCCACTGATCCTTTCTTCATCCTTTACTGGTCCAAAAATCTTCCATAGGATTTTTTTTTGAAAACCATCATTTTCTTTTATTTCGTTTTTCATAGGGGTCATTATGTCTCCCAGGGACACTACCTATAAGCGATTAAAGGTCACAGGTCACATTAGTGTTTCTTCATTTCTCTCAAAACATGACTAATATCTTAGTGAGCCCATAGAATCATTTTTTTTTTCATGATAAAATTCTTGGTGCTATTTCTTTGTCAATCTTATTTTTTTCTATCAATGTTGAACCTAAGTTTTTAAATTCTTTGTCTCTGCTGAACTCATAAAAAATACCAACATTTAAGGATGATAATATTTCTATCTATTCTGTTTTGCCTTCACTGATGTGTAGTCCTACTAACCGTTATAATTTATAATTAATACATTGGTTCAAAATGTATGTATTAGAATTTTTAAAATATAAAATGTATTGGTGGTTGTTAACAAAAATGGGTGAGTTAGATGTCTAAGGTACATTATATATTTCTTAATCCCCATATATAATTATAATTATCTATTTTATAAGTCATAAAATTCTGTAAGCTTACAGATGTATTATACATAGGTATTATATTTATTTCATTAATGTGTTAATCTACCTAAAAATATTTTTTTTTTTTTCAGATTTTCAAAAATCATTTATTAGCTTTCCCACGCAATAATGCAGATCTCGTATGCAAAAATAACAATATAAAAACTGGATATGAAAATTTTTGTATTAAAAAAGGCACTTTAAAGTTGTTTCCATTTAAAGACTTTGATTTTATTGGTAAACATGTTGTTTGTCAAAAATGCTGTCAAAAGTTTGCTTCAAAATTGTCTTATAAAGCACATGTTGGTACTGGTATTTGTGTTAGAACTTATAATGGGCCGAATCTTATCTATCTTAAATACAAGAACAGAAATTATAGACAAGTTCGGAAAAAAAATAAAAGAAAATCTGAAGAAGATTTTCACGGTCATGATATAAAAAAAAATTTGTTAAATCCTGAAATGTTGAACACTTTACAGACTCGAAATAAAGTCTATTCTGATATAACACACCAGCGAAATAAAGTCAAAGAAAAACCAATGAATAATTCAGATAAAAATAATGATGAGCCCTCTGTGAAAAAACCTAGAGGAAGACCTAAAAAGAACATTATTAGTAATAATGTTGAGATTAACCTAAAAAAACGAGGCAGACCTAAGAAGTTAAATGCTGTGACAGTTGATAGCTCAAGTCAAAATGATAACAGTTCAAGTAGTAACCTGGATATTGATGAGTCTGAAAAACCAAAAAACCTAAACAATTGTAGTCTTGATGATGCATTCAATAACAATATTAATGAAGATGGCAAATTACAATCGTTATCTTCCAAAATGAAATATTTATCAACAAAGTTTTGGAAACTTTTTAAAAAAGAGTGTATACAGAAAGGTGTAGATATTAATAAATATCAAAATCCTACCAAACACCAAACCCAGTATAATGAAGAAAAAAAAGGTGATTTATCAGCTGAAGAAAAAGAAATTTTTCTTAAGATTGAAGAACTAGAATATGATTTTAAGTTTCTTTCTAAACAGTTTCAGGGTAAGAAAGAATATCCGTTTAATGATGAAATAAAATTAATTCTGACAAAAATTAGTGAAAAGCGTGGTGAAATTAAACAAAGTAAACTGAAGAAGACTGATATGAAGGGATCAATACCAGATGAAGGCAAAGAAAATATTCAACATACACTCCAAAAGAATGATAATGAAACTGAGATTGATATTAATAACATAAATTTTGATAAAAATGAAAAATGTATAGGAATATGGATAAATAATAGTAATACTGTTTCCCCCACCATAACCATAAAAATGAATGATGGTTGTAAATCCATTAATCGTACAAATGTAGATCATTTTAAAAAAGAATCCACTAATCAGGATAGTTTAAAAACATTTACAGTGGATAAAACTCCAAATAATACTAATTCAGTTAAAAATCATTTAAATGATCTTGGTTTAAATTATATGTACAACCCTATATTGAACTGTAGAAAATGCAGAAAAAAATTTACTTCTATTGCTGAATGGAAATTGCATCGTTCTGAACATTTGGTTAAGTTAAATAAAATATTTTTATGTAAAGTTTGTGGACTTAAATTCAAAGTATATAAAAATTTTACAAAACATCTTAATATTCATAAAAAAACAGAACAAAAAAAATCATATGATAAAAAAAATTTAAAAAATTTAGTATGCAAGATATGTAATAAACAGTATGATTACCTTAGATCATATTATGCCCATATTAAAACCCATGCTGATGAATAACTTTTTTTTAAATTACCCGATACATGCATTTTTTAATGTACAGTACCTTTTCTAAAACCATCATATAGATTGTTCACCATGTTTAAATTGATTTATTTTTGTATTTTATGGTTTAATTAAAATATTCTTATATTAAAATTGCTACAATTTATGAATTTTGGTATCTTTTTAAAATAAATTATTTTTTATAGTATTATATTATGTATATTTTAATTATAATCAATTTAGTTTTAAAAATAAATAAAAGTCAAAACAATGATAAAATGTATAAATTGTTTGTAATATTTTACTTTTATAGCATGAGATATCAAAAGCATTACATTTATTTTGTATACTATGTAGGTATACTCATATTATATATTCTTAAATCATAAACTAGTATTGCGTGTATTATTTACTGATCACAAAATGTCTCAAGGAACAGTTCCCCTGCATTGTCTAGCGTCAACTACCAGTCTGTTAGATGGACGAGTATCTGCAGCCAGTCGTGTTCTATTATCCGCTGCATCTAGATGTTGCAGGGAAACCGTACCTTCATATTCTAGATTGAGTGTACCTTAAATGCCTTGGTTTCACAATAGTGTATGTATATTTATTATTCTTCATTAACTATGTTAAACAATTTTTAGGTTAGAGTGAGTACTTTAAAAGTGTTGCTGCAACTTCAAAGACAGGAAGTTTCATTATTTTAAAAACTGTTGTTATCTTAGTGTAGTGTTTTTTGTTGTTGTTATTATTTTATAGTTAGTATTGTTATGAAAAATGTATTAACTACAACAAATTAATTTTCCAAACATTACATATATTTTTTTGGGTTATTTTAAAGATCACTTAAATAAATCAAGCTCTGATAAATTTATCTAGTTTGATGTTTTAAATTTTTTTCAAGTGTATAAATTTATAATATCAAGTTCCTATCCTTTGTTGTTGCGGGTGTACCAGACTACATAATATGGGAATATCCTATACACACATTAATACATTATATCCGGTGTAAATACCTTTTCTATTACCTAATATCCTATTTCTCTATTCTGTCTAAAAATATCTACTTCTGTAATTTGTGAAAATATAAAACACTCAAATAGTCAAGTACATTATATTAACTTAATAATGCTATTGAAATCAGTTAAAATGGATCAGGAGAGACTGAAATACAATTTTCATCACATTATGACAGTTTTTAAAAGTAGTCCCTAATTTCTTATGAGATGTTAAAATGTAATTATTTTCAAAATTCTGTCATTGTATAAATAAGTATCAATAATGTTGATAATATTTTTTTTTAATTGAATGTAGAATACCTACTGAAATGTATTATATCCTATTGATATATATCATACCTTTAAAATAACCATACAAAATATAATATGATATATCAATTAATACATTATGATGGGATCAGTACACTATCCACTATTGTCTACAGTGTAGACTACACCAAACGAAAGTTGTCTGATACAAAGTACAAATAATGTCAATATTATAAAGCTAATATACCCACTTGGCATAGGCGCAACTAGACCCATACTTTTGAGGGTGCACAAATTATAAAGAATTCCCAGACCCCCGGACCCATACTCTATATACATGCTATAACAGAAAGATCTGACAAAAAAAAAATTACGCTACTTAAACGTATGACAAAAATATTGTGGAAAAAATATTTTGAAAAAGTTATTACATTCTAAGCCAATAACTTTTATTGTATTTATGTTATCTAAAATATAGGCTTGTTTTATAAATTATAATAATTAATTATAAACAAGGAAACAATAAAAACACTCACATTCATTGGCAGTCTTCTATACTTACTGCCAAAGATAAAGAGAAATATCGTTATCCTGTTTTCTAAGTTATTTTGTTGAATATTATTAGTATGATCAATGTTACACAAATAATTAAAACAATATAACTGTGACCTGTTCTATACAACAT
>NC_042494.1:65035328-65038504 GCF_005508785.2 Acyrthosiphon pisum
TAGTTGCGCCAATGCCACTTGGCCATTTACACTGGCTAATGGCTATATACTATACAGTATACAGTATACCATTAATAATAGGTAATTCATAAGTGTTAGATGGTAAAACTTCGGGAAGACAGAAACGGACAATTTCATTGGTCTCTATTCAAATACAGAACGAATGTAAACTCCGTTATGAAGGAAAAATTGGACTATCCCAAGCGATTCCGTCTTATCGAGGTTATATTGTTCAATTTTTTCCTAAATCACTTCACTCAGAATTTGAAATATATAGGAATTTATTAAATTACTATTTGGTTAATTGATTGTAATATGTATAATAATTAATAAATAGCTGTAAAATTGTTTTATTACACAGGTAGGTACGACATTTTTCTGTTTCAGCAAGAACAAAAATAGTCTTGACCTAGATCCAATTTGAAATTGTTTGAGCTAAATATTTAATCAAAAAAAATTGTGGTCAAGGCCATGAGGAGAAAAAAGTGGCATGGTTCGTATAAACATTTTGTTAGGCGATGGCCGATGGAGGGGATGGATGTTGTATTTTCAAGAATACAAATATCTACATGACGGACTTAAGGTCTGTATAGTGTGTATACACAGAATTCTATACTACTCGTCTTGACGTCTTGTGTACTAAACTACTATATAAATATATAGAAATCTGTGAGTGAGTATAATCGTTGTCCTGTAATTCTGTGTGTGTACTATACACAACGACAACGTGACAACAGATAACAATTAACACCGTCATTGTCTTGTACCAGATTCTACCTATTAAATATGTAGTGTAAATACTAAATGATACCTAAGTACTAAATAATAAATATTATTGTAATGTTTAAATCATGAAGACTAGAATATCTCTATTCTTCGTGGTTTAACTTTAAGTTATAACCATACAATAGACCTGTGAAGTATAGGTACCTAAGCGAATGGACGGCGCTTAGAGGGAGAAACCAGTGGACGAGATAGCCGAAAGGGAAAGAACTATGCGTTTGGGAATATTCCTAGAAAGTAGAAACTAATGGAAAAAAAGAATCTACATATTTGGGATGTTATTGTGTTTTCTCAGCTTCTCACTCACTCTATCTCGTACCCATAGACTGTAGGCAAGGTGCAAATGTGGTAGGCGCCGTCCATTAGCTTATAGGTCTATGGTTATAAGTTATAACTTATAAGACACAAATACACAATTGACAATTTAACAATAACAATTTAATTTATCATTCATGAATCATGAGGCAGTTAGTTATAAATTATAATATTTCGCTCGGTACGGTCACTTGTCACTGTAATACTATTGTAGTGTCACTGTGTCAGTGGTGGTCAAACGAGGGGGGTATGATGGGAATAGATCCCCCGCCATGACTTATCTTTCATTGTTTAAGAGCTGGTAACCATAAATTATATTTTTAATAATCAAATAGTGCATGTTAAAAAATCAGCCATGTGTCCATATCTCCCCCTCCCCTTGACAAAATCATTTGACCGCCATTGTGTAGTGTGTATTTGTGGCTATAGTATCACCTACAAATTACAATGGTCTTTTACTTGTATATTATTGAATTCGAATTTAATACATCTATATATTAGTATATTACAGTGACCCACACGACACCTACAACTGGCTACTGTACAGCAGAGTGGTACGCACTTGCCCACCTTTTTTTTAACTTGAATTTCTCTCTAGTCTGTAATTTATTAAATTTATGTACATATTTTGTTTTATATTTTTATATATAGTTATAATATGTTAGTCCGTCTTGTATACCTACTATTGTTACGTTCACTATTATTTTAATATTTAATTTATTGTAAAAATATTTATTATATATATAGGTATATATAATTTAGGGTGGCCCTTATTTTTCATTTTTAATTTTTTTCAGATTACTCCCCATAAAAAGGTTCAATACAAAAAAAAAGTTTCATGCAAATTCTTTAATTTTAACCCATACCGCAAAAGATCTTAAGTAACAAAAAAAGAAAATTTTCATTATGATTATTTTTTTTGATATTGTTAACATATAACTCTAGAAAAAATTGTTACAAAAAATTCGTTAAGACACAAATGATAGAAAACTAATTTTACCAACATTTGTTTCGTATATTAGTTTGTAAATATTTTACTTTTTCAAATATTTTGATTGAAAAGTTAAAAAAATGAAAAGCGGGGTTAGTGCAGCGTGGTGGATTATGTCAGCGGTGTTGGAAGTTTGTCTATCGTCCTTTCGGTCTTCGGACAGGATAGTGTTTTATTACAGTATTCGATTTGAATGCGATCAGTGACGCCGGATCGCCAAAATAAAGGTGTCACATTTAGGTGAGCCCCACCCCCCTCTCCAAAAATTCAGAGCACGTCAATCAAAGCTGTAGTATATGCCTCACAGGTTAAAAATTGCAATCACCCAACTTTGAAACTCAAATTGCTCATAACTGTTGAATTTTGAGCGGCCCCCTTTGCGGCCAAAATAGTATACCCTTCCCTTTTCGGCCAAAACTTACCGTTCCCTTTTCGGCCAGCATCTATACAGTTTTCTTTAAAATGTTAATTGATTTATTTAACTAGTGTTTTTCTGTCCTTTTCCTGAGTATATACATACATTTAATTTCTTAATAAACACAATTTGCCGTGTTTAAAACCAATAAAAAAAAAGGTGAGTAAGTGGATGTCGCTCTGCTGTACAGTAGGTTACAAGTGGGTCACTGTATAATGGATAGTATTAAATTTGTGTGGAGACGGTTTGTCAGTTTAGGTATTAGACATACCTATTATAGGTATACTTATCTATAGTATTAAAAAAAAATTGACCTATAATAAATTCCAAATTAATCATATCACAATATTCATTAGGTAACGCGTTATACATCAACAACAAACCGTGGTACTATCATAGATATATAATAGTATACTTTAGAAGTTTCAAGTACCCACAAATAATATTATACAATCATTTCAATCACAACAATATAACTAAAATAGTTATTCCAGGTTTTTTAATATGTAATTTCGTCCAAATTTGAAATTAAAATTACTATAAAAATAAACTATGCTTATGTATTTCTTAGAATTTTTGGCAACAGAATTAAATATTTACGTGGACTCTTGTTTTAAATGTTCAATCCTTAGATATAAAAGTTGAACATTTTATACATTTTTAACTACAAAA
>NC_042494.1:65040032-65045441 GCF_005508785.2 Acyrthosiphon pisum
AGTTAGAACATAGTAAATATAATATATAGTACTATAATAATATAAAATATACAATAATATATACATACAATAATATTAATACAAAATATAGTTATGACAAGAATAATATGTTATGTCAGGACTCGTGACGTAATAGAAGCAATGGTACCTGCGTCCAGACGATAGCTGTTCACTTGCGGTACACGGTACCTGGTACCTCTGGCCGTGTCATCAGTATATCTCCTCAGAGACGCCGGACGTGTAGGCATCGCAACAAAACATACGGCTGACAAACCGTTTTGTCCGGCGCCAGAGCGTGCGGCGGCGTCCCTTTGCTTGCGGCTTGCGGTCCACTGTCTCAGTTTCCGGTTCCAAAGGCCACGAAACTTTCCTGGCGGAACACCACCGCCTCCTGTCCGGGTAGTCGTCACGTCCAACCTGGACCGTTAGCCGCCACTGGACCTCCGGCGTTGACGGCGTCTGCTGCAAGACAGGGGTCGGATCGACTACTACGTTGTCCACTGTCAGCACCAGCGGCGAGTTGAATGCGGCGTCAACGATAGCTATTGCGGACCGGAATGCTGGACGCCCGGACCCGCATAGTTTGGTAGCTGGATCTTACGGTCGACCGGTGCTGCAGCCGGCTTTACGATCAGGTCAATCCCTAATATATCGACGTCTGACCTGAAGCGTCGTTGCGTTGGCCGATCCGCTTCGACCGTGATGTCATCTGTGTCCTGGACGTTGCAGTTAGTTCGACGCGGCCATGCCTCGAAATCGGGCGCGGGATCGTGTTCGTGGCTGTCCAGCCCTATTACGGCGACGGTCTGATCCACGACCCATCTTGGCGGGAAATAGAACTTTGCGACCTCAGCTCCGCAAAAACGCTCATTATCTGTTCCCTCTCAGCGGAAATCGATTGGTTTTCTTTAGCGTTTATCATAATAGCAATACGATTTGATTTGATTGCAATACGATATTAAATGGTTTCAAATAAACGACAGCAGTTTTATAAATTACCGAAATCCAATAATTACAAGTTGTGTATTTTAATCAAACCTAAAGCAACGAGATACCTGTTGATTTTTAATAGGCCAGTATAAATACAACTCTTGTAATATGCACTCGTTTCAAATATAAAAAAATATATTTTTAATAAATGTGAATATTCAACACCAGCTATTAAATGGTTTTAACTTGTGGAAAACTAAAGCGAATTATCTCGGGACTCGAAGATACCCGTAGATATTTTATGTACCTATAATATCTAACATTACCGATTAATATGGAGGCATACACGGGCTACCTACATAGGCCAATTATAATATAAGTGGATGGTTCGCTATCTATGATATAGCGGGCTGAAAATGACATGGTCAGGGGAGGTGGTCGGGGGACGGCCATTGAAAGGTTCTACCATAGATGAAAATACTGGGAACTTAATGTTTTCAGCTCTACCGGTGGTTTTATTTGACTCCTCATTTTATTTTAAAAACTTTTTATTTTAAATCTAAGATTTTAAAATGTAATACAAGATTGCCTTTAAAAATATCTACCTTTGTAAAAAAAAAGAAATGTCTACCGGCAAGTCAAATTAAATTTTTATGAGCGTTTGAAATTCAAATTTTTACAACATTGGATATTCGTTCAATTTCTCGTGTAGCGATTTTCTTATTTTGTTGTAATTCAAAAACGAATAACTGTAGATACACGAACATTTTACTGAATGTTTATTTTATCAATTATTATACTTGATACAATTTTCAAAATATTTTAACTTGTTTTGACCAGTTTACGGACAATATCATATTTACATTTTTTTGTTTTTATTTTTTATGAATATCAATAAAGTTTTATCTGTGGGGCCAAAAAGTGTAAACATTTAATACAAGGCCCCTAATATATTGTTACAATAGCGATTGAAAAATATTAAATATACATAGGCACAATTTTTTTATAAGCATTTAAAGATCGAATTTTGACAAAATTTATCAAATTTAAAATTGAACAACTATTTTGTAGTTAAAAATGTATAAAATGTTCAACTTTTATATTTAAGGATTCAAAATTTAAAACAAGATTCCACGTCAATAGTTAATTCTGTTACCAAAAAATCTAAAAAATACATAATCACAGTTCATTTTTATAGTTATTTTAAGTTCAAATTTGGACGAAATTACATATTAAAAAAACCTAGAATAACTATTTTAGTTATTTTGTTGTGATTGTAAATATTATTGCTGGGTACTTACTACTTGAAACTTCTAAAGTATACTATTATATATCTATGACAGTATCACGGTTTTTTTTATGTATAACACGTCATAAGTACTTATTGGATGTTGTGATATGATTAATTTGGAATTTATTATAGGGGGGTTCAGTAAGTTCCCACACGAAACATAGCAGGTAAGTGGGTACATATGTAAGTTCCCTTACGTAAAAAAATTACACCCGTACGTAAGTTCCCATACGAAAAAGTATTTAGACTTAGGACTGAGAACTTGAACGTATAGTTGGTCCAAAATATATTATAATAAAAATTAATAATATAATGTGTAAGTATGGTCCTAATATTATGTGACTTTCGCAAGCGTTTGTAGTAAGACTTGTATCAGAACTAGCACTAGCCCAAATACTAGGGGGAAACTATATCAATAACAAATTATCAGATTATAACTTTAAAATAATTACACAGAATGACTATATGTGAAGTGTTTGAGCTTTTGCAATAAGACGAAGAAAATTTAATTTTTTCTATTACTATTATTATAACTACATTTAAGTTGTCAGTCCTAAATCTGAATAAAGTGGGAAGGAAGTTTGTATTCAGGGTAATTTTTTTCGTGTAGGAACTTACGTATGCATACCCAGGTGTGATTTTTACCTGCAGCTATATCTCGTGTATTATGCTTTTTTAAATAGTAGAACCAATACGACGGGGGTAACTTGAATATTTTGCAATTTTTTTCTTCATTTATGCCTACAGATGACCACCCTATAGACTATATATACATAATATGTACAAGTATTCATTGGCATTTACTTTTTCTTTTTTATAGAAAACTAGCTGATCCCGTGCACCTCGTCGCCCATTAAAAATACCTACTCCATATGTATTAATCTCTAAACGTTAATTAACATAATCAAAAAGGGATTATTATTCCGAAAGGGATCCATTATTCCGATGGCCACGCTTGGGTGTGTGCTGTAATTAATATCGGCATCATAGTGTAGTGCACAAAGGTTCAATTCGGTGGTTCGTCTGGATCGAGCACCCATTACTCGCATGGTCCCCAATCTTGCTTCTCGGTGCTCGGCTGTCTCAGATGAGCGGACCCGTGACTGACATTCACGGTTTGTCCTCACTCTGGTTTCTCTTTGCTCGTCTGTCCCGGATAAGCGGGCCAGGGACTGACGTTCTCGGTTGGTCCTCAACCTGGCTTCTCTTTGCTCGTCTGTTTCCGCGGCTCGTGTTTCCCGCTTCTTGCGTGCTAGAACTGCGGGACTATTTATCGATCGTTTGTTGTTGGGCATAATAAATTAACTAATAATAGTAGAAATTCTTATAATAGTTGCAATTGAATTCGGTTATAAATATGAATCGTTGGGCACTATAATAAATAACAAACATTTTAAACCATTGGCAACCAATAATTATTATTATTATAGCTTTGAAACCCACGGTAACTATTTAAAAACAAAAAGGTCCATAAGTTTCAAAATATTATATAATTGATTGCCATGGGTAGATGGACACACCCGTACTATATCTGATCCTGTGCAATTCGTTGCCCATTAAAGACCTATAATTATAAACAACACTCATGGTAACCTTGGTAACCATAGTAACCATGGATCATGGTAACCTTAATAGCCATGAAATCTTGGTAACCTTAGTAACCATGGCAACCTTGGTAACCATGGTAACCTTAATAGCCATGAAATCTTGGTAACCTTAGTAACCATGGCAACCTTGGTAACCATGGTAACATGGACACACAGACAGACACACTGACATACATTCATTTTTATATATATAAGATATATTGCCATGGGTAGATGGACACACCCGTACTATATCTGATCCTGTGCAATTCGTTGCCCATTAAAGACCTAATATTATAAACAACACTCATGGTAACCTTGGTAACCATAGTAACCATGGATCATGGTAACCTTAATAGCCATGAAATCTTGGTAACCTTAGTAACCATGGCAACCTTGTATTGAATAATTGTACACAGTACCTACCTATGACGGTTTTAAATTTGAATGTGATGAAGATCCATCGAGTTACGATTGTGATTATCCTCTTACAATATATCTATATATAATATTGTAAGATATAGAATTACTTTGAATTAAAACCATTCTGACTAGTGGGCAAATGTGCTCAACGTGACGAACAAACTATTAAGACCTTTATACTATTTCGATATGGTTAATGGTTAAGAATAATGTTCATAACAATCACAATTACAGGTTAAAATGACGTCAAAATGCAGGTTTAAGTGAGTTTAGGCAATATTTAAAGGGCGTATGTGGCGTGTGTGTATTTGCATCTACATGAATAGGTATATGTGTAGGCGTGTAGTAAATGATTATTATTGTGTATTCATGGTCAGCGGTGGATTGGTAGGTATAGTATTTATGTTACAGGGAAATGTTTGAATGGGCCCCCAAACTGAAAAAAAATTTGGACGTTTCGCTCGCATTAGATATTAAATTTAACGCCTTTACCTATAAATAAAAATATTTCGTGCGAAAACGTATTTTTAGTTTGGACTGGGGAAACGGCATATGAGGAAAATGCTTTTTTCGGTTGTAAGGGGTCTATACCTCCCTCTCCCCCCATTGACTATGTTGACCATAGAATTTTATCAAGATAAATAAAACGTGTAAATAAAAGACGTATTGTGTTTGTATACTTAGCCCCCCTCCCCCCTACACAAAATTCCTGGCTATGCCATTGCAACTAGGGTTAAAATTCTGGGAAGGGGCTACAGCCCACATAATAAAACTATTGTTTTTAAAATAATCAATATTGAGGTCCCGGTGGGGGGTTATGCTCCCTAGCTGCGTCAAAGGTCACCAATTAATATTAAATTAATATTATTTAAGCCTGAAGAGCAGTGGCGTACCCAGGATTTTAGAACTGTGGGTTTGCCTTACTTACGAGAGGTAGTGTGGGCACTGTGTAGAAACTTCAACCAACTAGGTATTACAAATTCGCCCAATGCGCTCGCGATTTACCTTATTATAGTTATTTACATCACATTTTGATACCCAACATTCAATACCTTTTAACTATATATTACGTGAGTCATAACAATTTTAAAGGAAAATGTAAAATTAACTTACCAGGTTTTATAGTAAAGCTATATTTAATTAATTAATTGGTATTGGCATAATGGTGGCTTACCATTT
>NC_042494.1:65045491-65071956 GCF_005508785.2 Acyrthosiphon pisum
CTTATAAAAAAAAAATTGTGCCTATGTATTTTAATATTTTCAACTGCTATTGTAACAATGTATCAGGAGCTTTATATTAAATTTTACACTTTTTGGCCAAATAGATAAAACTTAATTGATATTTATAGAAAAAAAACTAAAATAAATTGAAAACTTACAATGTCCGTAAACAGCTCAAAAAGAGTCAAATTATTTTCAAAATTTTATCGTATATATAAAATGCCAATATAAACATTTAGTGAAATTTTCAAGTTTCTACAGTCATTCGTTTTTTAATTACAACAAAATAAGAAAATCGTTACGTAAGAAATTGAGTGAATATCAAATGTTGTAAAAATATGAATTTCAAACGCTCATAAAAATTTAATTTGACTCATGTAGACATTTCTTTTTTGATAAAAGTAGACAATATTATGTGCAATCTTATAATAGGTACATTTTTAAATCTTAGATTTAAAAAGAAAAATTTTTACGAATTCTTAACTCAAAATAATTTGCTAATTTTCGTGATTTTTAAATATTTTGTCAATTTTTGAACTTTAAATGCTAATTAAAAAAAACTGTGACTAAGTATTTTTAATATTTTTCAAATGTCATTGTAACAATATAGTAGGAGCTATGTATTAAATTTTCAGGTATTTTTACTCAACAAATAAAGTTTTTTTGACATTCATAGAAAAAAAAAATAATAAAATTGGAAACTGAAATTGTCCGTAAACAGCTCAAACAAATCAAAATATTTTGAAAATGTTATTATGTATAGAAAATAGAAATATAAATAACCAGTGCAAGTTTCATGTATCTACGGTTATTTGTTTTAAAGTTACACCAAAAACCAAAATCAATTTTCTCGAAAACAGCGTTTGCGTAAAAATTTCCGTTTTTCCTTAATTTTTCTTTTGACCACTATAAATTTCGAAAATGCCCTTTCTTAGATACGATTTTCAACTAGGCTATTTATAACCATTTTTTCCAAATATCTCTGAGTGCTGATAGTTGGTTGTTATAAATAGTAAATTAACTGTAACTATGATAAAATAGAAAGATAAAACTGCGAATACATCTCACGTTACCGCAAATCGCTACCGTTTTGCATGGCTGTTGCCCGTTTATTTATGTAGACTTATGGCTTATCCGCTTACAGTGGCGGATCCAGAGTGAGGGTGAAAGAGGCATTGGTCCCCCTACCTCAAAAAAATTAAGCCCTGGATCCGCCACTGCCCGCTTATTCTATTATTATTAGATTACTGACATAATACTGTATAAACAAGATAGGTATCTTAATTTGTAGCTATACTACTATTAGTTGCTTTATTAGCTATAGTGCTATACAATTGTATTTTATACAACTTCAATATACTATTAAGTATTACTATTTTTGTATTGCATAGGTGATACCTAACGGTAGTATGGTACCACCTAACCACCCACGATTTTAAAAGTTAAGTTAAATAGTTAAAATTAATTTAACATTAAAACCGTTCACTGCAGGTGCAGTGAAGGAGATAGCACGTGGAAGCAAATAATTTGAGACTGAAAGGATTAAAAAATCATAAAATAGTACCTAGTATTGTTACGTAAAGTATATTTCATAGAATATACTTTAAATTTTACACTTTCATATTTTCAACATATTTCAACACGTTGAGAATCATTTCGAGAACGAAAACTACGGAATATTTAATAAGTTGATACAAAAACATATTTCTGACAATTATTTACAATAAAATATTGTATTCATTAAACATTTGGTATTCATAATAATAGTGTTGTAATATTAATGCGTGTGGGTACAAAAATATAATATGATTTATGATTTACAAAATATAGTTAGAACATAGTAAATATAATATATAGTACTATAATAATATAAAATATACAATAATATATACATACAATAATATTAATACAAAATATAGTTATGACAAGAATAATATGTTATGTCAGGACTCGTGACGTAATAGAAGCAATGGTACCTGCGTCCAGACGATAGCTGTTCACTTGCGGTACACGGTACCTGGTACCTCTGGCCGTGTCATCAGTATATCTCCTCAGAGACGCCGGACGTGTAGGCATCGCAACAAAACATACGGCTGACAAACCGTTTTGTCCGGCGCCAGAGCGTGCGGCGGCGTCCCTTTGCTTGCGGCTTGCGGTCCACTGTCTCAGTTTCCGGTTCCAAAGGCCACGAAACTTTCCTGGCGGAACACCACCGCCTCCTGTCCGGGTAGTCGTCACGTCCAACCTAGACCGTTAGCCGCCACTGGACCTCCGGCGTTGACGGCGTCTGCTGCAAGACAGGGGTCGGATCGACTACTACGTTGTCCACTGTCAGCACCAGCGGCGAGTTGAATGCGGCGTCAACGATAGCTATTGCGGACCGGAATGCCGGACGCCCGGACCCGCATAGTTTGGTAGCTGGATCTTGCGGTCGACCGGTGCTGCAGCCGGCTTTACGATCAGGTCAATCCCTAATATATCGGCGTCTGACCTGAAGCGTCGTTGCGTTGGCCGATCCGCTTCGACCGTGATGTCATCTGTGTCCTGGACGTTGCAGTTAGTTCGACGCGGCCATGCCTCGAAATCGGGCGCGGGATCGTGTTCGTGGCTGTCCAGCCCTATAACGGCGACGGTCTGATCCATGACCCATCTTGGCGGGAAATAGAACTTTGCGACCTCAACTCCGCAAAAACGCTCATTATCTGTTCCCTCTCAGCGGAAATCGATTGGTTTTCTTTAGCGTTTATCATAATAGCAATACGATTTGATTTGATTGCAATACGATATTAAATGGTTTCAAATAAACGACAGCAGTTTTATAAATTACCGAAATCCAATAATTACAAGTTGTGTATTTTAATCAAACCTAAAGCAACGAGATGTCTGTTGATTTGTAATAGGCCAGTATAAATACAACTCTTGTAATATGCACTCGTTTCAAATATAAAAAATATATTTTAATAAATTATGTGAATATTCAACATTTCAACACCAGCTATTAAATGGTTTTAACTTGTGGAAAACTAAAGCGAATTATCTCGGGACTCGAAGATACCCGTAGATATATTATGTACCTATAATATCTAACATTATCGATTAATATGGAGGCATACACGGGCTACCTACATAGGCCAATTATAATATAAGCGGATGGTTCGCTATAGGTATCTATGATATAGCGGGCTGAAAATGACATGGTCAGGCGAGGAGGTCGGGGTACGGCCATTGAAAGGTTCTACCATAGATGAAAATACTGGGAACTTAATGTTTTCAGCTCTACCGGTGGTTTTATTTGACGCCACATTTTATTTTAAAAAATTTTTATTTTAAATCTAAGATTTTAAAATGTAATACAAGATTGCCTTTAAGATTATCTACCTTTGTAAAAAAAAAGAAATGTCTACCGGCAAGTCAAATTAAATTTTTATGAGCGTTTGAAATTCAAATTTTTACAACATTGGATATTCGTTCAATTTCTCGTGTAGCGATTTTCTTATTTTGTTGTAATTCAAAAACGAATAACTGTAGATACACGAACATTTTACTGAATGTTTATTTTATCAATTATTATACTTGATACAATTTTCAAAATATTTTAACTTGTTTTGACCAGTTTACGGACAATATCATATTTAAATTTTTTTGTTTTTATTTTTTATGAATATCAATAAAGTTTTATCTGTGGGGCCAAAAAGTGTAAACATTTAATACAAGGCTCCTAATATATTGTTACAATAGCGATTGAAAAATATTAAATATACATAGGCACAATTTTTTTATAAGCATTTAAAGATCGAATTTTGACAAAATTTATCAAATTTAAAATTGAACAACTATTTTGTAGTTAAAAATGTATAAAATGTTCAACTTTTATATTTAAGGATTCAAAATTTAAAACAAGATTCCACGTCAATAGTTAATTCTGTTACCAAAAAATCTAAAAAATACATAATCACAGTTCATTTTTATAGTTATTTTAAGTTCAAATTTGGACGAAATTACATATTAAAAAAACCTAGAATAACTATTTTAGTTATTTTGTTGTGATTGTAAATATTATTGCTGGGTACTTACTACTTGAAACTTCTAAAGTATACTATTATATATCTATGACAGTATCACGGTTTTTTTTATGTATAACACGTCATAAGTACCTATTGGATGTTGTGATATGATTAATTTGGAATTTATTATAGGGGGGTTCAGTAAGTTCCCACACGAAACATAGCAGGTAAGTGGGTACATATGTAAGTTCCCTTACGTAAAAAAATTACACCCGTACGTAAGTTCCCATACGAAAATGTATTTAGACTTAGGACTGAGAACTTGAACGTATAGTTGGTCCAAAATATATTATAATAAAAATTAATAATATAATGTGTAAGTATGGTCCTAATATTATGTGACTTTCGCAAGCGTTTGTAGTAAGACTTGTATCAGAACTAGCACTAGCCCAAATACTAGGGGGAAACTATATCAATAACAAATTATCAGATTATAACTTTAAAATAATTACACAGAATGACTATATGTGAAGTGTTTGAGCTTTTGCAATAAGACGAAGAAAATTTAATTTTTTCTATTACTATTATTATAACTACATTTAAGTTGTCAGTCCTAAATCTGAATAAAGTGGGAAGGAAGTTTGTATTCAGGGTAATTTTTTTCGTGTAGGAACTTACGTATGCATACCCAGGTGTGATTTTTACCTGCAGCTATATCTCGTGTATTATGCTTTTTTAAATAGTAGAACCAATACGACGGGGGTAACTTGAATATTTTGCAATTTTTTTCTTCATTTATGCCTACAGATGACCACCCTATAGACTATATATACATAATATGTACAAGTATTCATTGGCATTTACTTTTTCTTTTTTATAGAAAATATTGAATAATTGTACACAGTACCTATGACGGTTTTAAATTTGAATGTGATGAAGATCCATCGAGTTACGATTGTGATTATCCTCTTACAATATATCTATATATAATATTGTAAGATATAGAATTACTTTGAATTAAAACCATTCTGACTAGTGGGCAAATGTGCTCAACGTGACGAACAAACTATTAAGACCTTTATACTATTTCGATATGGTTAATGGTTAAGAATAATGTTCATAACAATCACAATTACAGGTTAAAATGACGTCAAAATGCAGGTTTAAGTGAGTTTAGGCAATATTTAAAGGGCGTATGTGGCGTGTGTGTATTTGCATCTACATGAATAGGTATATGTGTAGGCGTGTAGTAAATGATTATTATTGTGTATTCATGGTCAGCGGTGGATTGGTAGGTATAGTATTTATGTTACAGGGAAATGTTTGAATGGGCCCCCAAACTGAAAAAAAATTTGGACGTTTCGCTCGCATTAGATATTAAATTTAACGCCTTTACCTATAAATAAAAATATTTCGTGCGAAAACGTATTTTTAGTTTGGACTGGGGAAACGGCATATGAGGAAAATGCTTTTTTCGGTTGTAAGGGGTCTATACCTCCCTCTCCCCCCATTGACTATGTTGACCATAGAATTTTATCAAGATAAATAAAAGACGTATTGTGTTTGTATACTTAGCCCCCCTCCCCCCTACACAAAATTCCTGGCTATGCCATTGCAACTAGGGTTAAAATTCTGGGAAGGGGCTACAGCCCACATAATAAAACTATTGTTTTTAAAATAATCAATATTGAGGTCCCGGTGGGGGGTTATGCTCCCTAGCTGCGTCAAAGGTCACCAATTAATATTAAATTAATATTATTTAAGCCTGAAGAGCAGTGGCGTACCTAGGATTTTAGAACTGTGGGTTTGCCTTACTTACGTGAGGTAGTGTGGGCACTGTGTAGAAACTTCAACCAACTAGGTATTACAAATTCGCCCAATGCGCTCGCGATTTACCTTATTATAGTTATTTACATCACATTTTGATACCAACATTCAATACCTTTAACTATATATTACGTGAGTCATAACAAATTTTAAGGTAAAATGTAAAATTAACTTACAAGTTTTAGTAGTAAAGCTATATTTAATTAATTAATTGTTATTTGCATTATTGTTGCATTACAATTTATATTCAATTAAAAAATGTACCTGAAATATTTAAATTATTTTAAGAAGGGATTATACATATTTATTATTTTATTTTTATTTGTATATTTGAAGTATATTTATTTTATTTTAGTTTTCAATGACTGATTCAATTTTCACAAGAGATATAGAAAGTGGCTCTAAATTCTAATACAATACAAAAGTAAAAAATAATACATTTAAAAAAGTTATATTTTATTATATCTACATGAAAATAATAGTAAAGAACTAGAACATTTCAATAATTTTTTGCGCTTTTTCATTAGTGCAAATGTACTTATTACGTTATTAAAACCATGGGGTCCAGACCACCCCCCCCCCCACAATTGACTCGTGTTAAATGTTGTGTTATTACATGATTAAGAAAAACAAATTTTATTATACTATACGAAGGATTTTGTACAAAATTTTCGAACTTTAGACTTCATTACCTAATCAACATTCTCAATTAATATCGTGATTTTTTTGTTATCAGTTTGGTACTGAAAATAGTTGAAAAATATCGAATTAATTTCTTAATTCAAATATTTTGTAGTTTTGTACTTCACTAGTATCTACAGCCACTCCAGGGAGATCTTTTTCAACCTTAAAAAGGTTGAAAAGTTATCTAAGATCAACAATGAATGAAGTGATGTATTTTAGGAAATATTTTTATAAAAGTTAACATTATTATTTTAGATTCTAAGCGGAGCTGAGCGATGAAGCTAGTGGTTTTACAATGGTGTTTTTTTTATATCCTGTATACAAAATTTCTACTAGGAGTGCTTTGATTTCAATATGAAGTATCTTATCTTTTAGCAAATTGGATCAAGATGGTACTTTAGGGAGGTCATTTTTGATTTTCTCAATAGTTATTTAATGTCACGGCAAAAACCACCGACAAATTACAAAAACTGCTGAAAATGGGATTTTAATTTCTAAAGCTTTGTTTATCACCATAGAATCGAAAAAAAATATATATTTCAATATTAATTCAACTTACAGGCTATAATAAATAATAACAATATAAAATATCCAACCATCTCAAACCATCTCCGCTCAGAATCGTTTTCGTTATACAATGATATTATATCTTTGAATTCAAGTTTAGTACAATCCATTATACATTGACCCACTTGTAACCTACTGCACAGAAGAGCGACATCCACTTACCTGCTTTTTTTAAATTTGTTTTGTACATATTATTATTTAATAGGTACCAATTAAAAACTCAAGCATTTTAAATCGTCTTATAAATATGGCATATTTATTTAACGAAGAGTAATTGGGTGGTGTGGGGGGCTTTGTCCCCCGCGGCTCTGTGTTCTGAAAATTATCTGGACCCTCCCTATGACAAATTCTTAAATACGCCACTGTATAGCATAATTTTACATAACTAAATTCAAATTTGACATATCCATTACAATGACTTCTAGACACCTAATGTACAGCAGACCTAATATGTAATGTACCCACGAACCCAATTGCCCTCTTTCTACTACAATAATTTGTATGCTGGAAAATTTATGTTTGGAATTTTTTTCTGTTATAATTTTATAATTTAAGATTCTTTAATATAAAATAGTAGTAGGTAACTATTAAATGTGTTAGCTGTTAATAATTAAAGCGTAAAGACTATAAAGTAAGTATAAATACTCACCATAAAATTAGTTGAATTCTATGACAGCATGTCATGACTAATTAATTCTACTAAAACACAAATTATAGGTATCCAAGTCTAAGTGTCTCCGACACGGTTATCTATACACCGTTTCAGAGTTATGGACTGGAATAATATCATAGAGTATAATCGAACATGGTGTAGAATGTGAATTGTGTACCTATAGGCTATAGCCAAGGGCGTAGCTAGAAATTTCATCAGGTAGCACCGAGTGTATTTTTAAATTTTTATTCCAATTTAAAATTTCGTTAAATATTGTAGTTTATTTTTTGGCGATTCTCCCCCCCCCTCCTTCTTATTTGCTACGCTTTTGTGTATACTAGTTGTATAGCAGTGGTTGTTGTTAATCACCTGCAGTTTTCAAAAACGATGGAGGGCTTTTCTTCGTCCCCTTTTCAAACGGGTTAAAAGGAAAAAAGTATAAAAATTACGGGCCTGTCCGGGATTTGAACCCGGGACCTCTCGCACCCGAAGCGAGAATCATACCCCTAGACCAACAGGCCATGCTGTGACACCTCCGTAAATTGTAGTAATTTAATGTGAACTGGTCGGAACACATGGAAGATAAAAAAAATTAGATAAACGTTGATAAATAAAAGCGTGTTATCGACATATCTGTGGTTATCGATAGCGTAGATACTAGACAGTGAAGTGATAGTGGTTATAAGTTTAATACACAGACGTCTATAATAATACTACACTATATAGAAATCTGTGGTTTAATACGTCTGAAGCTGAAAAGTGAAAATTGAAATCTGAATATTATCTGATATTCTGCTCCTTGGATCATGGCACTTCGAAATTTGTACATGCCTAGTCGTTGTTTATAGTTATAATAGTACTTATTTAGTAGTAGACACTAGTCAGTATTAAGTATTAAGTACTAAAGTACTGTTAACTGTTCAACAATAACTCATCGATCCTATCTACAGTATAAGAATACAATGTTGTATAAAATATTCCATCAAAACATTTTTGAAGTCATAGACCTGAGTTCGGCTATGCTCATGACAGCATCAGCTCTCGTCGTTGGATACGTCTGGACGTGTTTGCGGGCCTCACGCAGGCAAAAGATGCTCGAGTTGGAGAACACGCCTCACAGGGTGCTATTGATCACAGCACACCCCGACGATGAATGTATGTTTTTTGGCCCGGTCATACAGAAGCTGTCAAAAATGAAAGACGTACACCTTTTCCTGATGTGTCTGTCCGTTGGTAATAACTAATAAGGCAGTGGCGGCGGTAACGCCTTATGGCAGTTCTCAATAGATTGTCAATAATACATTTCAGGTGACTTTGAAGGTAAGGGCTCACTGCGCAAAGCTGAACTGTACGATAGCTGCAAGATATTGGGCATTGAAGAGGGCAATATACTGCTGTGCAAGTAAATTATTACTGGTATAATTGACCACGCTCTGGTAGTGTTGTTATTGAAGTGATTGATTTCAGAAATACATTGCTTCCGGACAACCCACGTGTGGACTGGGACACAATTTTACTGTCCGATAAGATTGCTGAGCACGTAGAACAATTAGAAATTGATACTGTTTTGACATTTGACAGTTATGGTGTTAGTGGCCATCGAAATCATATATCAATTTACTTAGCATTATTCCATTTGGTGTATAATAAATTGCTTCCAGGTTGTAAGTGTAATATAATATAATAAGTAATAACTAGAGCTAGGATTTATATGCATTAAAAAAATAATGAAATATGCAACTGGTTTATTGTTATAAAGTTCTATTTACTAAAAAATACTACTATAAATAAATATGTTAATAAAATAGATACGCCTAAAAAATATGATAAAATTAATGCTTAAATTACAAAAAAATTTCAAATAGTTCTATAATCTAAAATATTGTTCTAAAATTATTAACACTATTCAAATGTATTACAATATGAAATAATTAAATGATGTTTTAAATTTTCACAAATGAATGTTAGACCATAATATGTTCTTAAATATACCAAAACTCTGTTAGACACCTACTACGACATTCGTAATTTGTATGTATCTAAATATTGTTACTTCCTCTTGAGTGCGATGTTGTGTCATGTAACAAAATATACCAAAATATTTGCATTTTTTGCGTTTTAGTAAAATGCAATAATATTAATTTTATTCAAGATATGTAAAAATATGACAAAGAAAATTTACCTCAACATGGACTGTTTGTGGACATTACTGACATTAGAAATTGCAAAAAAACTTACTAATTCATATGAATTCTAATCCTGGAAATAACTAATAAAAAATAATTGATGATTGAATATTTACAATTTAGACTGTCGTTTATATTCACTGGATTCAGTCAACACTTTGCGGAAATATGTCAAATGTATTGATGGGTTATTCAATAACACCTCAGACTTTAAATGTACTATTTCAACAACAGAACAAAATTGTGTTACAGTAAATAATTTATTTTTTTTATTCACAACTATTTCTTTTTTTTTTTATTAATATTTGTGTTTTCAGAAAGCAATGCAAGCACATGATTCTCAGTACATTTGGTTCAGAAAACTGTATATGAAATTTTCTAGATATACTAGAGTAAACACATTTACAACCATTTCTGCTGAATAACTTTTGACTTATAACCATAGAATAATATTAGTTTTTATTTAATTATACATTTAAGTAGTTCATGACTGTGATAATTTGATTACTATAACAGTTTTATTATTTCTCATTGTTGGCATTATTTGTTATTACTGTTAATATCTTTTTTTTTTTTTTGTACAGTTTTCATCTTCCAAAAATTGTTGTCCTTGTAACTAAAGATTGAATTGCCAAAATGTATTACTGAAATAAACTATAATCTTGTTTTCATCAATTTGATCATAATTATTTAGCTTTAAATTTAGATAAACCATGTTTAAAATAATTTAATACAAATATCAAACTATGATTATTGATGACATAATTATATTTAAATTTACTATTTAGTATATATAAAAAAAAAACAAAAATTAGAATTGTTGTTAACTGCAATTGTTCTTGAAAATATAAGTACAATGTACAAATGTAAAAAAATTAACAATTTATGTATGATATTAAATATATAATATACCTATATTATTATTGAATTTAAATTCTATAATTTATAGTCATAACCAGGAACTAGATCTCTTTAATCTATTCTGAGCTATGAATATTAAGGGGATGTCAGGGTACCATTTGATTTCTCTCTGACCCATGGGGCTACAAGACAAATTTGTGTTCAATAGTACCAATCGTGTTTTGTCAGTTAAAACTAGTGAATCGACCTATTACAAAACATAAGATTGAGAACATTATCAGTCTGTGTACGTTGGCTTTTTTATCATTATCAAATTTTTCAGCGATAAATAAGTATATTTTAATTGTAATATTTTATACTTTATGTTTTAACTTTTAACTTGCATACAAATTGGAATAATAAAACTAACATAATTTTATAATAGAGTTCACTGTAATATTAAAGCTATTAATTGAAGATTGGTTCTGCCAAAAGATAATTTGCTATTTTTTGAGTAAGTCCGAGATAAAATAAAATAGTTTCGTCACATATTCTTTATGATAAATGATTATATTACATAAATAACAATGGTCGATAAATGCTGCCATAGAATTATAATAAGTTGTATATATATTTTAAATCTACGGCATTGCCAATATGCAGTTACCACAAGGCACATATTCACATATTATATATAACTTCTATGAACATAAATAATTCACACAGATCACAATTGTAAAGAATAATTTATAATTAATATTAATTATTGAGTACTAGATTAATATTTCTTTATTTTCTATAATATGATTATGAATATCATAGTAGCTTTTTATGAAAATTAAAAATTAAAGATAAAAAACAATTTACTAACTACAATAATGTAATTAAGTACACTTTAAACATACCAATCTTCATTAATCATTATTAATTAAATTCATTGTATAATTTTATATGGGGGTAGTTCTTATGACTTATGAGGGCAGTATAGTAGCATTACATAGTAGTTTGTATATATAAATAAATAATTTATTATGATTGAGGACCTACACAATTTTTTTGGCTGTGTCTTCAAACAAAACTAACCTTTTTCATCCCCAAAAATTAGGAACAACTTACACCTATATAATTATCAAACTGTACTTTGTATGTGATAAATATAAAATGCCTAAACATTTAGTACCCTGAAATAGACCAAACCATGAATTAATTACTTAGTTTTTAGTTTTAGACTTTATCGTTATAATATAATATTTATAGTATACACCCTGTATGCTTGTCTGGATGTAACAGGAAGACCTGACAAATTAAATACCTTTTGTTTCAATCAACATTTTTAAATCTCTTTGTTTCTATGTAATTGACTCGTGAGCTACACGTATAATATACAATTTTTATTTTTTAAATAGCAAATTTGTAAACCAGGATTTTAGAAAACTTTTTATTGTAAAATCATTAATTATCTAAGTCAAGTGGTTACTTTTATAGTTTTTCAAAATATTTTAATTTATATTTTCAATATTAAAAAAGAAAGCACTAGCGTCTGTAAATTATATAGAATATAAATATTGTTTAGAACAAAATGTATTTAATTTGTCAGGTATACCGTATACCTGTTACACCTCGTATTATTTTACCGTTATTCAGCCATCAAGAATAATTTAGATTTGGTCTTTGATAGACACCTAACTTAAGCTAAACTTTTTTAAGAATAAAAGGAAATCAGCCAACTCCAGAGCAAGATCTACCCAATCTAAGTTATCAGCAATAAATTATCAGCTTATATAGCTATTATCAGACCAATGTGGTCTTACGGCATCCAGATATGAGGCTCTGTAAAACCTAATCTAAGATCAATCTAAACCTTTTTTTTTTCAAATCGTTTCTGCTTCTTGGTTCATCAGAAATAATAATCTCTAATATGACTTAAAAATCCCAACACTCTCAATCAACCAAATCATACTACATTGTTTTTTATTCGGTTATCTGGTCAAAAAAATCTGCTAATAAAGTAAAAAACTTATTTTCCTCTCGCACAACACCCGAAAAACCCCAAACGTTTGAAGCAAACCTAGCCTAGAGACCTTCTAATGTAATTTTGAAATCTGACATGTGGCACTACTGAGTGCCCTCCCAAACTCATTTATTCTCGTCACTATGTACCTAATTAAAATTACTTACAGTAATTATTTGACCTTAGATTGTAATTATATGTTAATTAAAAAAATGATTGTAATTATATGTTAATTGAAAAAAAAGTAGATAAAATTAATTCACTACCATTAGGTTAATGTATTTTACTATAAAATATATTAAATGCACATTATCTGATAATAAAAATCAGTTTAACAACAATATACTATTAAAGTCATAGACATATTATATTTCTATGATTATGTTGTTTTGATATTATAATGAGGGAACAATGTCTAAAATTGACACTATTGTAAATATAACAAGACAAATAAAAAATTATTAATAAATAAAAATGATTTTATTGGAATTAAAATTAGGATCCAATAACATGAATAAAAAAGAAATAAAGTAAGGACCACAAAACAATTATTTCAGAATAACATATAAAAAAAAAAACTATATTACTGAGTTGGGGAAAAAGGTGTAGGATGTAGTATTTTAGATTGCATTTCTTTAATTAGTGGAACCGTGTATGCGACACACTCATCCCATCCAGGGGACATCCAAGCAGCTTCTCTAGTTTGTGTACGTACTTCTAAATTTTTATAACCTAAAATATATCAATAGTGTATTTCATTTCATCAATTATTCATAACAAAAATACTTACACCAAAAATGATGAACATTGTAGAGACGACCAACTTGAGAAAAGAAGCCAGCAAATGGCTCGTCGTTTGAACGCCGGTGATTGATTGCTCGCGCCCAATTATTACCCCACTCTATCATTGTACCTGGTTTCAAACTATAGCTACGAATCTCATATATGTTGGAACCAGATTTTAATTCAATAGAAGGCCAGAAGCTGAAAGCTAACAAGTACTGTAGATGCCTTGAACGTAAGAACTGGCCACATTGATTGCGTAATTTTGTGTATTCCTTAAATAGTTAATACTACTATGAATACATTTCTATGAAATTAATCAAAATTAAATTTCAAAAGGAAAAACTTACTTGATTTTGTATTAAAATTGTATTAGTTTTATCGATTTCTGCATAACCACCTTGATGTTTCCATAAATGTACATATTGGTCTAGGTCACCTACACGTACAGACCAAGAGCCAATCAGTTCATATTTTAAGTTGGGTATTTTTTGACACAGCTGGACTACCTGTTCACTTGAATAATAATAAAAAAAGGCATATTATTGTTGGATGTCTATGGGCTACAATACATATTAATACAGAAAACAATTCTATATCACACTTAAATTATGACTTACTAGTTTTTCATATAATTATCAATCGAATCGGGACGTACATTGTGCGTTTGTAACTCATAAATTACTTCTTTATCGGATAACATGCGAGAGTGTTGTTCTTTGGTTGGTTCTATTCGTCGAACCAGCAATTTCTTCAGCCATCCCTCATTCGTGTTATTTTCCGAATCTTTGTTGTCTTTAAGAGTTGCCGAGCTCAAAGACAAACATCTGGAGAAATAAAATTTGGACAATGCAACATTAATACACTACCAACGATTTATGAAAATTAATTAATTAATTACTACTTGTGCCTAAATATAACTCCGATTTACCTGAATTGTAATGGTATAGCGATTTGTTTTGTACACGAGAGCGTACACTGTTTCAGTATGGAATTAAACATTTTGATTTTTGATTACGGTCGTTTAAAAAACGTAGTTAATCGCTATTTGAAAAATAATAGGTAGGTAATAGGTATACCTCTATAGTCTATTGTAAATTCGTCATGTCCGCCGGCACGTACCACTCTTTCTGTCAGTAATCAGTATTCACTATAAAGTATAATTCACTATTCAGTAGGCACTATAGGCAGACTGGCAGTGTGCATGACGTCGTTTATATTATCACAGTATCGTCTTCTGGCGATAACAAAGTTCATGGACTAACAACCATAATTGGTTATCTTTCCATTGCCGATTTGCTATACGCCTTCCCAACAAGTGATGATGGCATGATGCACTCATGTCTCATGACAACATAGGCGCAAATAGAGTTTGGGATTTGGGGGCTAAAGCCTTACTTTGATAATATTAAATAAGCTTAAAACAAAATGTAGGAAATGTTTGGGGGGGGCTATGGACATTTTTGGGAGGGCTTAGCCCCTAAAGCCCCCCTATTTGCCCATGACAATATAAAATATACAGTAAAACTTCCGTTAACGGTCACCTCTATGTAACGGTAAATTTAATTAATCCCGTTGAGTGTATCCAAGTGTTATTCTACCTCTGTAGGACGGGCACCTCTAAATAGCGGTCATTATTTACATTCTTTTCGGTGACCGTTATATACTTATATGGAAGTTCTACTGTATTTATTATTATATAGGCCATAGAGTAAAGACTAAAGAATAATATTATTTTGGACTAGGACAGTGGGACGATTGGTATTTGGGACATATAATAATAATCTTTAACATATTTAACTAGTTTACTACATGTCTACACACACAGCAGAATAAGCATCGATGCGACGATACGTCATGTTACACACACACCACACACGAGCTTTAAATATTGTCAAAACTCACTTAAACCCAGGGCTTAAAACCGATTGAAACAATTTCGGTTTCGGTTTCGATTTTGTATAGGGAGGTACCGGTTTTTAATTTTTTCGATTTTTCAATACCGGTAGGTATTAAATAAATTTAAGAAATTTTAGAAATGTTTTTAAAAAATGTAAATACATTTGGATTTACAAAAATAACAAACATATCGATATCGTTGCCAAGTGCATAAGACGTGTTTGGAAAATCAATAATTCGTGTCTGTCTATCAGTAGGTATTCATTTGTTACGAAAATCACGAATTAAAATCGAATTTCGTATATTTATTCCACGTGACCACGTACCTAAATCATCAAAATATATCACTAGGTATGTGAAATATTTCCGTTCAAGACAAGAAGTGTTCAGATACCTATCAAATTGCTATTCAGGACTGAGACAATGCAAATGGTCTTTGACGATATTCGGTCGAATAGACCAAGACCGCTCGAGAGTTGTGGTTTCATCGATTGCCGCTGCACCATAGATTTACGTCATTACCTAATTTGGCCACGTGTGCAAATTGCGCGGCCGAACATACAGAGGTTGGTTGGAAATCCATGCCCAACTTTATGGTACAGGCTGTCGTCGTTCGCAGGTCAAATATATAGAAACCGTCGGAAAGCAGCGATGTGCATAGTTTGCAATAGGTCTTTACATAATATGGACTTGCGTGAATATTCCTCGGGCGATGCTCCCGAAATTATATTGTCGTTTGTTACGCCCGCGGAGTTCCCAGTCTCGGCGGATTCGCCATCACAAGCCGAATCGTCTGTTTTGACATTAATGTCACCTGCCAATGCATACGATGAGTGCAGACGATGACTGCAGCAGCTGTACAGCTTGATACGTATCGAGAAGCCGTCATCCGCTCTTCGCCGCGTGTTTGGTTTTTCCGTGCGATCATACAGCGAGTATGATTCCGTAAATAATTATAAATTGTATACCTATTATGTAAAATGTAAAATTTATATTGTATCTGTAAATTTATTTCAATAAAATTGTGTGTTATCTATATATATAAAAATGAATGTATGTGTGTCAGTGTGTGTGTCCATGTTACCATGGCAACCGATTATATATTATTTTGAAATTTCCGATAAAATGTTTTGTATATAAATGGTTGCCATGGTGATATGTATAATTATTATTCATATAGAGTTGGCAATTTTAATGGGCAACGAAGTGAACGGGATCAGATATTTATATATATATAGATAGATTATACCTCTGAGCAGAAGATAGGCTAATTTAAAAAGGGAGAGAACCAACTCCGGGAGGTGCTCAAACAGGAATTTTGAGATTTCCGATGGAAATTTTTGTTTTTAGTTGGTTGCCATGGGTTTTGAAGCTATTATAATAATAATTAATGGTTGCCGGGAAACGAAGTGCACGGGATCAGCTAGTGTTATATAATATTTGGTTTTTATTTTATAATATTATAGCCGACCCATCACAGCTTCGCCCGTGACTGGTTGTTTATTTTGCCTTTGAACGATGATATGTATAATTTTTTATTGAAATTTTTTCGTTTAATGTGATCGGCAAGTAAATATAAAAACGGTCATTAAAAACCTGTTGAAATGTTTCTAGCGGTATTAATCTTATATATTTTTATAGCAGAACCCATGAACTTCATTACCCGTAAAAAATCGCAAATCTTAAAAAAAATATGATTGTTCAACTACTATTTTGGGTGTAACTTACTACAAATTATCAAACATGTCCGATTAACCAATAGCAACCATTATAATACACTATTATTATTTTAATCTGCAACAATAAACTAAATTTTTTATTTTATAGTTTATTTTTTTCTGGACAGATGGCACCATTGCTGTGTTTTTGACATCCATATTTCCTACTTTTCTGATGGATTTTTCTAAACAAAAGTGGTACTATGACCTCCAGCAGACTGTCAAGTATAACAGTAAAAAATTTCAGCCAAATCGGTTCTGTAGTTTTCTCGGTTAGCGCGGTCCAAGAAAACCCTTACCATTTTATATAATAGTATAGATTAATACAATTTAATGTGTCAACACGCTTGTATAAAATTAATTTCACAGAATCATCTACACACCAAACTGAGCTATTCGTGAAGGTTTCAAGTCAATTGGTTCATTAGTTTAGGCTACAGGGTAGTCGACATGATTTTCATAAAATAACATTGGTTAAATACAAGTTGGTTCTCTCGTGTAATATACACAGTCGTCGCGCGCTAGTTTCTTTCTTTTTTTACTTAGCTCCGCGCCGCGACCGCGGCGTTGGATTAATGCAGCTTGTGGAAATTCTAGATATTTTGTTCAGGTATAGTTACGGTTTTTTTTAACCAGTGTAAAATCTCAAGAGCTGACCGAAAAACGCTGACCTATGTAAATTAATTTTACATTTTTTAATATAAAAATATGATTCTATGGTTTAAACCACCTATCTAATACCTTGCTATTTTTTATTTTATTACCTACATTACACGTGTTTATTTCCTAGTGAATAGACTATAGGTATATTCAGGGATGGACAAGATACTCAAAAATCAGTATCGCGATACTAGATACTACGTTGACAACGAGGTGAAGACGGGAGAAGATAGCTGTTTCTTCGGCGGTGGCGTACCACACATTTGCACTCGAGATATTGCACACGCCTAGGTTTCACCACGGTTCCGCGGAAGAGTCAATGTTTACGCGTAAGTTTGTTTTCATATTATTTTGGGGCTTAAATTAACTTTTTAGACTTAAATTAAATATGTATTGTCGCGGAAAATCCGTTAGCTGGGTGACGTGGAAGCATATACGTTAACACATATAAAATCACAATGTATAAAATACCTATGCGAAACGCCGAACAATCCAAAGGCTGTCTTCGTGGTTTCACCTTGCCAAATTTAATACGTACATTTTTTGCATATACCTACTATATATACATCCGGACGATGACTATACTATACTATACCTTATAGGATTGCGCAAAATATTATTAAAACAATATATTATTATTAATCTTTATATTTTATCATTGATTATGAATACTATAGTATATTAACTATAGTTACAAATTACAATCTTAAAACGTGGTTTTATTTTTGTATGTTTTTAATTTTACATTTTTAATATTCTTGTAGTTAATAGGTACGTAGTTATGGATATTTTTGAAAACATTCTTGGAAGTTATCAGTGGCGTAGCCAGCGGGTAGTTCTGGTAGGCCCGGGCCTACCCACTTTTTTCCAAAAAAAAAAAATATTTTTTTATCCTATTAAATGTGTAGTGTATATGACTATAATATGTACTTAAAATAATAGAATTAATATATTGTAAATACGGTTTTAATTAACAAAATTAAACCCCTTGGTTTTTAATCGGTTCTGCAAATCAGTCAATGACACGTCTTTTATTTTGAGTATTGTGGTTTATACCAATCAATTCCTGTTAATCGGCATCCGACGAAATTTATAGTCCATCAAAGCCAGTGTATAGTATAATATTTTAGGCTATAGCCCGACATCTCGTATTGCCCGTTACCTGGATATTCTCAACTATAATTACCAATATGATAGATATTAATCTTATCCATTCAATTGACGATTATTTCCAAAAATAATGAGACTGTAAACTATATACGTTGTATTCGGATAGATACGCTTGCGATTGTCGATTAGTTTAATACTAATCGCACTGCGTCATTGCGAACGCCTTTAGTACAACGTAGTGATTATATTTCGCTTTTATTTTTACTTAGTCCGTCGCGTCACTCATTTTCGAAAAATGAATCGTTTTTTAATCACATCAGGTAATTTAAAATCAACTGCTGTTTCAACTGTTTTGGTTTCTTAGCCTAATGACCCTGGATCAAGTGCGTATACACCAATACCAGATACCTATATACATATAAACAGTTGAATTTAACAGAACAAAAAAGAATATTTTTTAATATTTTAGACGTAATATATTTCGAAATGAACCGACGTTTTAATACAAATGAAGATATGTATGCAAATTTAGAAGCTTTAGATCAAAATTCATCAACATTTTTAGACAGTGAAATAGTTTGTCGTTATGCTGGAACATTTCCATTTTATTGATCAAATGAATTTATTACCAAATTAAAATGCCAATGTCAACTGGGAAAAACCTTATTTTTATCTGTATCTGATCTTTTTGAATTATATCAAGAAGTAAAAAAATACAAAGTTAGATGTTTTGAAGAATTAACAAAAATTATTGATAACGTTTTGGTAGTTCCAATGTCTAGTGCCTCAGCAGAAAGGAGTTTCTCGACGATGAAAAGAGTAAAAACATATCTAAGGTGACATAACGATGACAAGTAGCAGACTAAATAATTTAACTTTGCTGTCTATTGAGAGATAAGTGGAAAATTCATAGAAGATGGGTTATCTGCTGTAATTGACGAGTATGCAGAAATGAAAAGAATAAGATTGGAATTTTCAATTTAAAAATATTTTAATAAAGCTATATTTGTTTTATTAATTTAATTTTATACTATCTAACAGTTTTAAAACATAAAATAAATCCATGTAATATGCCTATAATAAATGTATAACATACGGTATTCTGAAGCTTTTTTTATTTTATAAAAATATTCATTGGTAATCCTTAGACCAAAATATCGGGCCTACTCAGAAAAAAGTTTCTAGCTACTGGAAGTTATGAATCATTTGTGATTGGTGTAAAATGTCGCTTCAAAAGCCAAGTAAATTTTCCTATTAATCTGTTTAGCTCAGTTATAATTCTTGTATATAAGAAGGTGTGGATTGGAGATTTTTTCGGCTGAGACACGATTGAGCATAAAACACCTTTTTTGCGACACGATTGAGCTAAATTGTCGGCGTATCAAAGGAAATAGGAATATAAAAAAAAGCCTACACGATCGAGCATAAAAAAATCTGCAACGTTGCCATTTTCCATTTTAAACTATAGATACCTATTTTTAAAAAATATTTAATTAAATAATTATAATAATTCAAAATATAAAATATCAAAAAAATAACATGATTTCTTAGTCAATAATATAGTCACGTTTTATAAATCTGTTTGATAATAATAATAGTTATGAAAATAATAAAATAAAAATATAGTACGAATTAAAAAAAATACTGCATGGTTTATATAGGTAAGTCAACAATACTATAGAGTATGGGTGATCGAACACTGATATTATTTCTAAAATAATTTTGGAATTGTATCTTAATTTATTATCTTATATTTTCCCCCAATTTTATAAATAGTTATATTTAAACGTCGGAACTTATTGCTCCGGAACTAATTTATTAATCGATAACATTGTCGATAAAGCTGGGTTCAGCTAACAGCTAGCGTCTGCATCAGCTAGCTTAATTAAGTTATTTTAAATGTACTGTTTAACTGTTTAAAATTCAAACAATTTATTTTGTTTAAAACCTCGCATAAAAAACAGTTTAAGACAAAAAAAAAACAGTTTTTTAAAAAAAATTAAAAGATACATCAACTTTGTAATTTTGTGATTTTATATTTTGTTGTTGATTATTTTACTTACTTTCTAATTGTTCTAAAAAACATTAAAATCTGAAATATTCGTAACACTAGAACATTCTTTAAAATACTAATTTTGAGCATTGGTGGTCACGTAATCATGGTCACCCATAATGACTTTAAATTTCATAACATTAACAAAGACGCGCCCACAGAAAAAAAGCAACTTAAGAAGCAAAATATAAATAATTTAGCTAGGAGCTAGAGACTGCAGTCTATAATCTCTAGTATCTTAAACACAAAAAAATTAATAAAAACAATTAGTTTATTAACGAACGATTAACCCGAGGTCTCCCTGAAATAGCTGGACAAACTTTAAAAAATCATACAATCATGCAACTATATATTATATAAATACTTCCATTTATGAAAAAAAAAATAATTTAAAGAAATATTTTAACTATAAGAGCTATTGATTGCAGTCAATTTGTACAATAACCTAATTGTACAAACATAATTGTAACTATATCCTAATTCTATTATATACATTAAAATAAACGAAACAATATGATCAGAGGTCATATATTACATCTATGTAGGTACCCATTAGAAAATGTACAAAATGCCATTTTTTAACGATACAAAAAAATCAAATGTATATAGAGGTCCACAAGCTATTGTAGTTAAATTAATTCATGAAGCAAACAAAATTTTATTGTTTTTCAAGCTAGAGACTTCAGTCAATTTTGAATTACAAACCAAGAAGACTAAATACAATTAAATGCAAAAGATGATCAGAGATTATTGGATAGAGATTAGAGATAGCAGTTAATGATAAAAAACAGATATTTAAATAACGAACTTAAAACTGAGACCAAAAAAAACAGTCATGATTATAATTATCGAATTAATAGAAACGTCGGGTAATACAGCTCGAAGATATTAATAATATAATAATATTATTGATTGTTTAATTTTTTTCACACAAACAAAATGTGTTGCCCGGCGAATTGTAAGGGCAACATTTGAAAATGTGAGCAAAAAAATATGGTAAGGGGTCATGGTCATTACTCATTACTCATTATTATCCGCTGAATAACTTTTCACGATGTCTTGTACCGGAGAAGCCGAAAATGAACTGATGGAATCTTACAATCGTTTGTAACGTGTGTTTACCTCAAATATGATCTTAATAAAAAATATTTTCAATGGAATCGAATATAATTTGTGTATATTATATATAAGTAAGGGTATTCGCAGTGCCGTATTTAGTGAGGGGTGAGGGGGGTAATTGTATCCTCAAAGGGGTGCCGTCAACAGATGTTATAACAAAAAAAAATTAACTATTTTTTATATTATTGGATTTGTTGAAAAATGATATTAGTAATAACTAATAAGTGATAACCATTTTTTTCCTATAATATCTTTTACATTTATATATACATATTTCTATATAAAAATATATATATATGTGTGTAATGTATTTTATTATATTGTCATAAAGAAAAGGCTAAAATCTAAAATTATAATTTGTTTTATTTGATTATAAAGGACTTTTCTATTAGGAATAAATGGAGTGGTAATGGTAAAATTAAAATGTTCTTTTATTTGTGGAAGCATAAATGCAATAAGGGGAAAATATACATTTCGGGTTATTTCTTTTCAGGGCTTGAAACCGATTGAAAAAAGATCGGTTTCGGTTTTACACCTGTTTTTAATTTTTCGATTTAGGTTTAAATTTGTCAATACCGGTATTAGGAAATTATGGTTTTGGTTTCGATTTTTTATACCTACCAGTTTCCAATTTTTTTCGATTTTGTTTATGATTTTGTTTTCGGTTTCAGTTTTTAAACGGTTTATACTGGTTTTTAAAATCGGATTCAAGGCCTAGACTGGTTGGACTATTTACGTTCATTCTTATAGTTTATTAATTTTTTTGAATCGCCGGATCAAGCGTACTGCACTGTTGTGTAAAGTAAACTTTCCAAAATGTCAAGATAAAGATTTTCAAAAAAATACCGTTTTTTAAATATAATACCAATATCCAATTTTTTCCGGTTTCGGTTTTGAAGTTCATACTGGGTTCCAATTTTTGTCGGTTTCGGTTTTGATTTTGTTTTTGGTTTCGTTGTAAAGTTGTTAAGTTTTGTTGTTGGTCTAATTGTGAATTAGAGGGGGCGTACAATTTTTTTGTGACAATGAGTAATAGAAAACTGAGAAAAAAAAGGGCCTCAATATGTGTGTACCTAGGGCGCCAAAATCGTAAATACGCCTCTGGGTATTCGTATTCACTACTGCAATACTACAACATAATGTGACTATATGCACCTCTTGCAAGGTGTGCACAGCGTGTACCTATACATAATATAGCCGTGTAAACTTCCTGTATAACTATTTACTCTGACTTTGAAGTATTTTGTATTGATACGCCTGTAGTTTGTGGAGTACCTATAAATAATATATGTATGAACTCATTATTGTTAAATGTAGATTGAATAGCATTCATTATGACGATCTCAGTTAATATTGAAATCAGGTAGGTAATATAGGTATCAGTAAGACAGTATATAATATATGTTGATAAAAACGTATCGTTTAGTTGGATACAATAAATTGGTATACCTACCAATGTATAAATGTACAATATGTGAAGAAGTTTATTATAATAAAATAAACCATAAACAACTATAACACCAAGTATGCTCATCACTATTATTTAATTTTAGGTTCTGAGCATTTGCTTGCCGGTAACCATATGGTGACAACCGTGGTCTATGGATTTATGATATTATAATATCGATCATCTATGTCAAACGCCAATCGTCATCATTCGTCGAAAACGATTCACAATTCTAACAATTTCAAATTTCAATGAACATTATTTTAGTACATAACAGTCAACATTTACTTGCATATTTTGTTCTGCTCAATTTATTTTCACAAAAAATATCTCGATACATTCAGTTTGGAGGCTTTGGAGTGAGACGAAGATAGCAGTTCTTTGATATTGGAGTTAGCACTTTAGATATGCCACATCTATATTAAACCCGAAGAGTCAATGTACACGTAAGTTTGTTTCCCTATTCTTTTGAAGCTTACATTTACTTTTTAGTCTTAAAACTAATATTTATTTCCACTGAAAATCTGCTATATCACCAAACTCCACTAGTGAAAAAAACAGGAAAAATTGAATTCATGTACGCTCCGCCAGTGAAGAAAATCAAGTTGTTAATTGATTATTACAGCATATAATTAATATAATATATCTACCAATTTAATATTTGTAGTAGGTATAGGTACTTACTTATTTTTAATTATTGTCGTTTTAGTTATAAATAGGTTTATAGGAGGCATATAATAAGTATATAATATGACTAGGTACCTAATATTTACACGGCGCAGTGGTGTTTATTTATATACTTATACCCATTCTTACGGATACATTGATTCCATCTGAATATTCATAAGTTATGATATCATAACTCTATTATAGTGTATACATGTTGACATATGTTACTTAACTGAAAAAATGTGTTAACTATACTATTTATTATAGTATATAGATCCATGTAAATGTTCAACATTTTTTTTCACTGCTTAATGCGTGTGAAAAACGTCGCAGGTTGTATATACGAGCAATTAGTTTGATTAATATTCTCTTTGATGCAAATGTATAATAATATGTATATACCTACATTTTCTCGCACGTGGCCTGCACATTTTATATAGGTATTTATAATATAACGATATATGTATACACGTAATATAAATAGAGAGGTAGGTAGGTACTCGGCAGTGCAGAACTTCACGGTACATTAACTTTGAACGCACGGCGATTGGCATATTATTCGCCTTCTCTGCAAGAAATGAAGATCGATCTGGAAAACCGACTTAGTGACTGTAGTTGTAGGCATTTTACAAACGCAACGAATTCGTCCGCTTTGCATAAAACAACAATGAATGCGATATTATAATCAATTATTTACTATCATCATGACGTTCTCACGATATTGCGTAGTTGTCTCTATCATACATTTGGAATGTAAAAAAAATTATGTTTATTATGTTTGCATCGAACCGGAGAAGGTTAAGCTGATTTTTCAGATGGCTGTTTTGAAAAAAGTTATCTTTGCGTATTACCGCTGTTTATTCATCAAAACCGAATTGTTCGATCTCATTAATAAACAAATCGCTCCGCTCAGAATCTAAAAAAATCCATGATTATATGTAACTGTATAATAATATAATGTGTAGGTATCTTGAGTAACCGATTCCAATTATTAATATAAGTAACTGTCGTATTCAGGTACACCTTTTAAAACTAAACATTCATTATCTCAACAAGCATTAACGTTTTTGAAAATATTTATTTATATAATTGTTTTGTCACTACATAACAACATTAAAAAGTTCATACTGTTACTATTTTTATTGTCTTAATTTTGAAAGTTTTTTACTTTTTAAATGACAAATATATTTTTATTTTCGTAATTAAATTTCATATTTATCTGAGATTTTCGATTTATAAATAGGAAAAAGTCGTGACCACAGTAATTAAATATTTAAAGTTATGATGAGCGGAATAGTATTCACCAGCATTTTGAGTGGTAAACTTGCGCCACACTTTTATATCCAGGTACATCCACAAAAAATTTCGGGGCCCCCCCGGTCCTAGTAGATTTTTTTTTTTTTTTGGGGGAGGGGGTTGTATACGTGTTTGTTAATATCCCTTAGTTAACCTAAGTTTGCTTTAATTTAAAAATATATACATAGTGAAATATTTTTATTATAAAATTATTAACCTCCTAAAAACTATTATATAGAAAAATGATAGTTCTTAATTTATAGTGGTGGTCAAATGCTTTTGTTATGGTTGGAGAAGGGGTAGCTGATTTTTTAACATACCTACACTATTTGATCATTAGTTATATAATTGTTGGTTATACCTAATACAATTTTATAAGTACGTTTTTACGTAGATATTGATAAGAATATTTATATAAAGTTATTAAATCATTTTTTTTTTTTTTTGCTAGTTTGTCCAATACTTCGTTTGTGGTTATATTTATAATACCGAAATGAACAGCCATTGAGATTGGAGACAACTCAAGAATAATATAATTATACAATATTTACTTACGCATTCAATTGATATTTCAAACATATTTTTAATTTAACTATAAAAGAAATGAACAAGACATAAAAAGTTAGTTTCAAATATAAGACGCGCGTTTCATATTTCAATGTTTGAACTTTAAGGTCTCTACAAACACTTTCAATTTTTCATCATAACGACCTTAGCGTCTGAAAAAAAGTAAGGTAATAATTCTAGGAGTTCAGTTTAAAAATGTAAAGATTTTTTGATTTGTTAAAGAAGTTTACTTTGCAGCATACTTTTAATACTTATTCCAGCCTAAAGCACATATTATTATAATAAGCAGTATATTAATTATTACCTTAGTATTTCTTAGAAAACAATATAATACATTATACAATATAGGTACACAGTGGCGGATCCAGGGGGG